>NW_019525091.1:1125422-1133472 GCF_002814215.2 Seriola lalandi dorsalis | reverse complement strand
GGGGGTGGGGGGTGCCAGTGAGCGAGGCATTTAAAACTCCACCTTTAGCAGAAGCGTATGGCTGCACTGCCTCCCAGTTTTGACTGTGTGTGACCACATCCATAAATAAAGACCTAAACTGTACCGACAGTCTTAATGTATATAATGAAAATGAAAAAAAGCCCCCAAACTGAGAGAGAATGAATCTAGTTATGTGTTTTGTTTGTAAAGGCTGCACTGACCCTTTGCAGCCACTAGGGGGCAGAAGACATTTACAGGGAAGACTGAGGTAGGTGTGGATCCAAAAGTTGCTTTTTACCTGAATATATGCCCATCCATATTGTCTATCTCCTTGTTCTATGTGTTATTGTGTTCATCACTGTTGTGTTTTTATCCCATTTTGACTTTACGCTTCATGGCCAAAAATATGGGGATATTGTTTTTTATTGGTGTGGGTAAAGCCCCTTTGTGCACATGAAGGGAAGTCTTAATGCTGCAGCATACAAAGATATTTTAGACAGTAGGTCCTTCCAACCTTGTGGGAAGACCCTTTCCTGTTTCAACAAAACAATGCTCCCATACACAAAAGCCGGCTCCGTACAGAAATTGTTTTCCCAGTTTGGTGTGGAAGAAGTTGACTGGTCTGCACAGAGCCCTGACCTGAACCCCATTCAACAACTCTGGGATGAATTAGAACAACTCTAAAATCTGAGACCCTTCCCAGAGGAGTGGAGTTTGCTATAGCAGCAGATTAAAACCCCTGATGTTGGAATGAAATGATCAACTATCATATGAGTGTCTGCATCGAGCACTGAAACATTTACCAGTTTAACTTTCTTGAATTCTTAATCTTATCTTGATTTTTCCCACTACTAAACCTTTCAAAACTTAAAGGTGCCATATTGTAAAAAGGTAGATTTCCATGTCTTCACTGATTATAGATCAGGTCTAGGGTCTATATTAATAATGTGAAAGTATCAAAGCGCTCAGTCCACAGAGAATATATATATATATATATATATATATATATATATTCAGAAACTGAGCCTTAAAGTGAGCCATCAGGACTTCTGTAACTTTGTGATGTCACAAAAAGCAGTCACTACTTTTGGTTTCTCTGAGTGTTTTACATGAAATCTATATTTTTATTGGATCACTCAGAAAACAGTCAGTGAATCAAAAGAGAAGATCAGAGCCTCCTCTCTTCTGATTGGCTCACGACCTGTTGTTACTAGAGCTCCAGAGAGAAGCCTGAGAGAGGAGATGTAAAACTACACTGAGATGGTTTTTGGTTCTTAAAACCACAAATATATCTTCTTATGGATCAACACTTCAGGTAAAACACAGGAAAATTGTGAAATATGAACTTAAAGACCGGCTCACCTTGACAGGTATGGGTCTCCCTGCTATCTTGGCACTGGCTATTTCTGAGCTGGTCCTGCGGGGAACCCTCCGCCTGGCGATTCCTCCCTCCTCGTCCGAGTTGGAGAGGTGACCCTGGCCTTGATCCTGATCTGGAGGGTGATCCTGACCTTGACCCTGGCTATGACCCTGCCGCACGCAGAAGTGCTGCCTGAAGCTGACGTTGTACCTGGGGAACCAATACATACTGTATCGTAGACAAAGAGTGACATATACGGTACTGAAGCCAAGACGAGCAAAACATAGTCTTTATCTCTTTGCACCATACATGGTATATAACCTATACACATGTAGTGGGCAAAGGGACAAATGCAAAGCAGAAGCAGAAAATGTAAAAATCATATGCTGATGGCATACTGTTACAAACAATGCAGACAGAGCATTGTTTATAAAGTCATCATAAATACAATTTTAATGTTGGGCAAATTCAAAAGAGAAAAACATCAACAAAACTAACTGGACTGGACTGGTATTTGAGTTTTCATGCCATTTTTGTAGAGAAATGAGCATGAAGTTGAGCTACCACAGTATTCAAACAGAAAAATAAACCATGAGAACAGAAAACACACATGCTGTGAAACATACAGCTGCAGTCACCTGAGAATTCACATGTAACTCTCATATTTGATCTCTGTTCAGGACACCGAGGTCATGCCCTCGCTAATATTTCGGAATATTTGAGGATTTAATGACATGAAGAGGAGATCACATTCTGAGATTACACACATATTAGACACACCAAGTTTTAAAAAGGTCATTCTGATATTTTGATGAATCTCAAAATTTGACTCTTTTTTTGAGAGAGGGAAAAACTAAAAACTAAAAAAGTGTTTATTTCAACCAGAATTAAAAACCTGGTAGTAAGGGAGGGCTTTGAAACAACATTTACATCATAACTTAGGAAAGAAAAATTTAGATATGTACAATTGAATGGTTAAACAAATAAATACTTCTTTTTAAAGACTCAATTACTTCTAAAATTCAGACTACGGTCAGTCCCTGAGAAACAGATTTTTTTTGTTTTCTCTTTAAAAGGCATAAAACAAAAACGGCCTGAAACGTCTTGAATCTCTTCGAAAGGTGAGAGAAAACAGGCCACAGCAGCTTTACAGTGAATTCTCAGACAGCTTCATCCACTGCATATATTATATTTCATGCATGTTGAAGTACCTCTTGGCACAAGTCATGGAGCAGAACCTTTTGGTGCCTCTGAACTGGCTGGCAGGAGCAAAGTTTTTACAGTACTCACACTTAAGCACTGAGGGGAAAGTTTAGAGAGAGAACAGAGCACAGGTTAAGTTTTATCATTTCTACTGTTTGTACATAAAATAAATGAGCTGCATGACAAGAACAACTCAGATAAACAAGGCAAACTGAGACTGTCTTTATTCTGAGACGAGGAGACTAATGACATTTCGCTGTGCTGTTATGCTGCCTGTGGGTAATTTCCAGCATGGAGAGTGTAATTAAAACCTCTGAGCGTTCAGGTCTCCCAGCTCAAACAAACAAGGGTCAAACAAGGGTCAAACAAGGGTCATTCTGTTGCACAGTTTAAAATCCTGTTCTCCGTGTCCATGTTATGTTAATTATGTTTGGAAAGGTTAACTAGCTAATTAGTATGGACAGTCAGCTGGAAGAGCAAATTAACAGCTTTAACTTGCGTCCTTTCCCTTTAATTACGGCTGTTTTGAGAGATTTTAATCATATGATGCTGCAACAGTTTTTCAGATTCTACAAATTTTAAAGCACAGTTGTTTAGTGTTTACAGAAACTTTAAAAAGATGAGAACGAAGACCATGGGCCGATTTCACAAAGATATTTCAGACTGGTCTGTAGTGTTAGGCCAGTCTTAATTTTGCTCACAGATCAGTCTAACGCAAGGGAGACGGTTTCACAAGACTAAAGACTGACTTATTTTAAGACAAAAACATTAGACACCTTACCCCCAGGCTAATCCAGGCCTAAGACCAATGTTACCGTGGTAACAATCAATGACACCTCTACTGACCAGTACCACCCAACAACAAAAAACAGGGAAACACAAGACAGGAAAAGAGTTTTTAAGAGACCGCAGCATTTTTATTTCCAAATCAGATTTTTCTTTTTATGGTTTTGTGGAATTTCACAAGTGAAACCTTGTAACTGTTGAATTCTTCCAAAAGACAAACATTGTCTGCTTGGGTAAATGGAGCTGAGCAATGGATGCAGTTCCTTTTATATTGAAGAAAGTCTTTACCCAGAATGCATTGTACCACAGTCTATTTTACGACAGTCAAGAACTAAACTGCTTTGTGCAGTGGATGAATTTATACGTCCATATGAAATCTGACTATTTGTTCTATCTGAGCGACAGTCAAATTCTGTCTTTGTGAAACCGGACCCATGTTTCACACTTTGAGGTCTAATTTGAAGCGTTAAAAGCAATTTTCAACCCAAAGACATGTCTGGAAGGCAGCAGTATTTCAGAGCTGTTACCTGTTGCAGTGGTAACCGCCTCTGATTGGTTAGTGTCCGGACTGTCATTGGTTAAATCGTCGCCGGCCGAGTCCTTCACTGGACCACATACCTGTTGATAAACAGAAAAAAAAAAAAGCTCAGTGACCACTAAAACAGCATCATACAGAGGAGGTGTGTCGTGTAGGTGTGGGATATTAAAGACTACAAATCCCATTTACTCACAGGGAAAGGCTCTGCCCCTTCCTGGATGACGAAGCCCTCTATGAGGTGTGTAAGGACATGAGGTTTAACTACAGCTTGAGGAGGAGGAGCTCTCTCCCCCTGACCACATACACCACGGGACACTGACAGGACTGGGGAGGGAGAGGGCGGGGCTGGAGGAGGAGCAGCAGAGACTGGTGGGGAGGTGAGGAAGATGTGTGTTAGATTAGTCTTATATTATTCATCAACTATGGAGATTTACATGCGTCTCTGTTGTCGTTACCTGCTTCAATGGGATTGGTTGGGAGAACAGAGGAGTGATCTCTGACAGGCTGGATCCGTGGGGGGGAGGGGCCATCTGCATCATTGGCTGAGTTTGAGTCTGATTTCCTTTTCAGCGAACCAGTCATCTGCTTTCCCTAAAAAAAAAAGTATTAGAAATGATCACGCCGAGTACCAGGAGGTCAAACAGTGGAAGCAAGAGATACTAATGAACAGTTTGCTTCAGGTTGTTGTGGAACAAAAGAGAGAAAACAACATAAGACAAGAGAACATCACAGATTTAGGAGTTAACTGCATTTTGACAAACAACAGTTTATCTTCACCCAGCACTTCCCAACCTCACAGTGATGACAAGACTCAGACTTAGGAATTAATTGCCCACACTTCTTCACATCTGTGTCCCAATTCAGGGGCAGCATCCTTTCCGAGGGCCTGTTCAACAAAGGCGCGGCCTACGAAGACTGCTAAGATCAAAATGAGACGGCCAGGTCTACAGAGGACTTTCTATTAATCCTCTGCAATATTGTCTTTATGAAAAATTATTCATCACTGGTGCGCAAGGAATCATGGGAAAGTATGCCAAAAACCCAAGAATCCGGAGATATCCTTTTTAGGTTCTTGCAAGAATGTGGACCATATCTGGAGATTTTTTTCTTACAATGCTGCGATCAGAGCATGTCCAGTCCAGATTGCATCATATATGGGGTCATTGTTTGAAATATCTGGGCAACTACATCTCTGGATTCTGGGGTACTTTGTGCAGTGTAAGGATGCATATGAAGGAGCCTTCGAAATGAGGAAAGCCTAGTCACACCGCTGTGACGTGGTCTTCAAATGCAGTCTTTGAAAGATGTGGCCCCTGAACTGGGACACAGCTTCACACAGAGCAAGGCTAGCTCAGGTAATCACTTCACGGCTCTTGCTCCATAATTGAAGGTCTCCTGTGGAGTTTTGTTGTAAACAAGCAAAAGTTCACCAAAAACCACAACATCTTTGGAATGCTTGGAATGCCATATTTTGCATGTCTTCTTCTTCACCGTCTTTGCGAAAGCACTGTTACATTTCTCAGTGCATTACCACAAACTAACAGAGCCTGAAACCTGTATCACATCAGCTGCATTGCTCATATGTGTGCATGTGCAATACCGTGAGTGTTCATAGTACAAACCAAGAGGGACCCATTAAAACAATGATCCATAGTGCTACTAATCAGATACTAGTCTAACTATTCCTTTAAATACCACTGTATTAGAAAAACTGCCATTATATTAAATTGTTGTGAAATCAAACTGTATCTTATTTGCTGTGTTGACTCTGTGGTCCATGTGGAGGAAGTGAAATTCACATATTAAAACAGTAGAGATATTGAAGATGCACATCGGTGTAATAAGGAGTGTATGAAATATTGACCAATAAACAGTGATCAGCTGACCTGTGGTGTCTGACTTCCTGATGAGTTTCCATTGGTGGTGACACCCGCTGACGCTCCTCTCTGCTCTTCAGTTACCAGGGGGAGGGAGAGGGAGGAACGAGACAGCGAGGTGGGGGGAGAGGAAATGGTGGGGGATTGGGAGGAGGCAGGGCTTGAAGCTATGGGTCCGTTCTGACTCTGTCCAGAGCTCTGATTGGCCTGAGGGTGCACTTGAGAGACCTGAGCCAACGGGGGAGCCTCCTGCGGTGACTGAAGCGCCTTTAGCCCCACCCCTCGGCCCACAACCCCGCCCTCCCTGGAAGCGATGGAAGCCACCATGGTGAGCAGGCTGGAAGAGCTGGTGAGGACGGCGGCTCCGTCCTGGCTGCAGCTGCTCCGGGCCAGAGCCAGAGCCTGGGCGTTTCCCAGTGTGCTCTGCCTGGCCCCCACGATCTGGACTGGGATGTGTGGCGGCTGAGGGGGCTGGGCAGGCTGGGCAGAGCTGCTGGATGGTGGTGGGGCAGGCAGGATGGGAGGGGGGTTCCTAGAAGGCAGCTGGAGGGGCAGACGAAGCCCCTGCAGAGTTTTAGGTTGGATGGGGATGGGTCCGTTGCCGTGGCCCGATTTCTCGGCGCTGAGTGAGGTCTTCTGTAGAGGCTGCACCACCAGAGTCTGAGCATTGACCGCCGGTTTGATGGTCGCCGTGCCAACTGGGTACCCGTGCGGCTGTGATGCCGCATTGGACGTTAGGACCAGGGTGTGTGCTGCTGTGGGAGCTGTGGTTCCTGTGGTGAGGGTCCGGGTCCCGTGGAGCAGCAGCTGGGAGAGAGGGATGGAGGAGTTGGAGGAAGAGGAGGAGGAGGAGGCAACAGAGGAAGAGGAGGGGTGGGCTTTGAGGTTGGTGGGCTGAGGGTACGTGGGGATTTTGATGTGGGGGGGCTGGGGCTGAGGCTGGCTTGGCTTGGCGGGAGACTGAGGGTTTGACTGGTGGGAGGGCTGAACCAGAGAGTAGGCAGCTGGGAAAAAGACAACAGAAAAAAAACAAGTTACACACACAGCAGCAGCAGTTATGAAATTTAAACCTGGAGCAGGAACAAGCAGCACTAGCACATTAGCACCTTTTAATTTGAGCCAACATTTGCCTTTTCATACATCCAACTAGCGCGCAGCAACACGGGAATTCACCTGGAGACGTGTTTCCGTCCACCTGATGAACATCCACACTCCTTTAAGCTCCTTTTTACACTAACTTTGTCTGTGTTCTGCTTCTCACTGAAAACAGCTGCGTGGAGCGTCTGAAAATTACACCAATGAGAGCAGTGAGACTTAACCGAAACAGTAAAGTAGTCCCATGATGCACTGTGCTCTCTCTCTCTCTCTCTCGCTCTCTCTCTCTCTGCATTCATATCATACTAATGCATGTCATTAACTTTGTATTTTCTCTCTACTGTAGTTTGTGACACCCCCCCTCTCTATTTTTATCATTGGTAATTGCTGCTGTTATTATTGATAACATCATTATATCTGTGGGTATTACTATTATCATTTTCACTATAAAAATGAACAGTCAACAGTAAATACAGCTGTTCCTGGTCTCCTCCCCCACCTTCTGTTTGAACTCTCCACTGACACCAAGTGTTTGCTCATTGTGGGAGCTGTTGGGTTTCTCTGTAGTAAAGTGCCTTGAGATAATGTATGTTATGATTTGGCGACTTTATAGATATGTCCTTTTACTTTAGATGTTTTATTTGACACGGCAATTCAACTTATTTTGCAACGTTTTTGGAATTTCTGTGTTGTAGAAGAAATTTGGGGGAAAAAATGTAATTTAATTGAATTGAATTAAAAGTTACAGGCCCAAAAACCAAAACATGATCCTGAAAGATGCAGAGACACTCAGTTACAACTAATTATGCTAATTAGCATAATTAGCTAATTAGCATAATTAGGCATGCTACAATGCTAAACTAAGATGGTAAACATCAAAGGTCACCTGCTACAACATCAAATTAGCACGGTCTTCGTGAGCTGAAGTTAGCATTCAGCTCAAAGCAGCGCCTCACAGAGCAGCTAGCTTGGCTCTAGACTTTTCATCCATCACTATTCACAGCTGTTACAATCAGGGAGATGTCTAGTCCAGCAGATTGCCTTCACTTTCTTCCCTCACCTGACTCACTCCTCTCTGGGGCTTCAGTCTTAACACCGACACCTTTGGGACTGGACACACCTCGCATGGCTAGATTCTGCACCTAGAGAAAGGGACAGAGAGGAAAACCTGTGTGAAACCAGCACTCCATG
>NW_019525091.1:1110897-1125402 GCF_002814215.2 Seriola lalandi dorsalis | reverse complement strand
GGGGTTAGGACTCTTCACACACCCTCATTCCACAAACCTGATCATTGTCTGATTGGCCGCTGGAAGAGGAGGTTGGAGTCACCTCTTGCTGCTGTTGCTGAGCCTGTGGCTGCTGGGTGACGGTTGCCACGGCAGCAGTTGCCGTGCTGCCAGGCATGAAGATGAGCTGTGAGGAGATGGGGGCCCTCAGGGAGCGGTTAACCTGCAGGACAACAGGACAGTCCAATACTAAACTAACACTGGTGTCAAGTATGACCTCGGTACCGGCTCGTCAGGAAATGATTTGACTTTAATCACAATAAGATCAGCCTTTAAACTTTCCCCTCTGCTTTAAGGAACTACTGTAATGCTTATTACTTTTTCCCTCTTCACAAAACTGTATGTCAGTGGACATACAAAACTGGCCCACCAGATTATTTTGACAATCAGATTTTCTGTTTTTTTATTCTACAATATCAGACTGACAGTCCCACATTTAGCTGTAATGTCCAAATAGAAAATCTATACACAAAAATTCAAGAACCAGGATGCTAAAATTACAACAGTTACCCACAGAATCACTTCCTCTTTAACGATTTTGCCTACAAATCAAAGGTGTGAGAAAGTTCCTTTTTGCAGCAATGCTTTTATTTCGAGCAAGCGGCAACCTCGGAGGCTGAAGAATGAAGCCAACAACGAAGTACCAAAAACTGCATTTCTTCTATTGACCAGTCGACTCTGGCTCTAAAAGGAAGTCAATCCTCATAGACTCCCAGAAATAAACATGTTTACAGCCTGGTACAAAAACAGTTTTGGTCTCTATAGCTAATTTGCTCCTTCATGACAATTGAACAGGGGGCAAATTTTTATATAACTCACCCAATTAAATTTTATTACAGTAAGTTATGTATATATGAGGGCATGCCACTTTGAGGGACAGGTGGGCGAGCGTATGTTTGCCACAAGCAAGTCAGGTACTGCCAAGATGGCGACGGCTGAACAGCTCACTCTGAGCTTACATCTGAAGCTAAGTCCCTTTTTTTTTTTTTACTCTATGATTTCAAGCTAATGACAGTTTCTAATTCTGAAAATATTCTGAAAGGAAGTTCCAAACGTTCCGTTGCTTGCTTTACAGACTTCTGTAACTGTGACCACATGTTAACAGTGACAAATCAACTTCAATCAATTTCTTAAATTAGCCTTTGATTATGTTCTGGCCGCCATCTGATGGAGTAGGAAAAAAATAAATAACTGGCCCGAGGCCAAACTTACTTGCTGACTGTATGTGAAACTCACCCTCAGGTACATTTGTCCCTGCCCTCCTGCTGTCCCACTCAGCAGCACCGACTGGCTGATTGTGGATGTTGCCGAGGCGCCCATAGGACGGCTGCTGGTTGTGGACCCTGCTCCAGATGTTACACTGGCCTGAAAAATAACAATGTGTAACTTTATCTATCAAACACACTATCGCAGTGCAGAGCCTTGGGGGGTTGAGTTTAACTTTGATCATTTTGATTTGATACAATTTGTTGGAAATTATACTGTGAATGTTTTTTTTGTTGCTTGCTCTTCTGGCTGGTTTGATTTGCTCTGAATGAACCCATTTGTCCTCTTTGGCCCCAGATGAAGGCGTGACATGAAACGTCAGGCTTTGATTCAGCAAATAAAGACGGAGTTTATGAAAAGAGTCTCTGCACGATTGTCCTCCGTCAAGCAGCTGAGGAGGGAGACAATTTTGTTTAGTCAAAAAAAAAAAAAAAGAAAAAGAACAGAGAAAGGAACGTACAGCTGTGGTGCTGGTGGTCTGAGACGAGCTGCTGCTGGAAGGACTTGACTGACGACTGGCAGCCAGAGTGGCCTGGGAGGAAGGGGAAGGGGAAGAGGAAGTTGAAGTGCAGTGAAACCAAGAGAGAAGAGAAGAGAAGAGAAGAGAAGAGAAGAGAAGAGAAGAGAAGAGAAGAGAAGAGAAGAGAAGACAAGAGAAGACAAGAGAAGAGAAGTTTTAGGTTTCAATCTTCTTCCAAACAAAATCCACAGTGACATGTTTACACAGGCTGCCATGTGTTTAAAGCCACACATGGCTCTTTGTTTTGGTGACTAACCACAGCCGTCCAGCAGCTACTGCACCCGTGGTTTTCACATCTTTTTCTGGCGGTTTCCAGAGTTTGCTCTTTATGCAGAGCTTCCTCTCGCTGGTGCACGCTGCGGTTATTTTGTTTTGTTCTGTGATTCCGCTGGTCTCTTTCATTATTTTAATCTTTTTCTCTGGCCGCCTTATGTTCTCTGCCTCTGACATTATTTCTGATTTGCACGTGGTAACGGTTACATGAATAAATCAATTTGTAAACAATCTTCGACATCAGTTTAGAGACAGTATACTATGCATATACCTTTACCTGTTGCACAGCGGCCAGGTTCTGCAGCTGGGCGTTGTTGATCTGCTGCTGCAGCATCAGCTGCTGGAAATACTGAGCTGCATTGGGCTGCCTCTGTAACGCCTGCAGGGCCTGGAGGGAGGAGGAGAGAAAAGAAAAATGAAGGGGCAGTAAAGCAAGTGAAGAGAGAGGTTAGACGACAGTAGAAAAGAGGAGGACATTTGATCAGAAGAAGTGGAAGTAAGGAAGAATGAAAGAAGTTGGACTAGAAAAGAATAAAAGTATAGTAACATGAAAACTGAGAGAGAAGAGGAATAAGAGAAACAAGGGCAGAGGAAGCAGGGAAGGATAGGCGCTGTAGCAGGGTGCTGAGCCTCCTGCCAGCTGCCTGATGTATGAGCTGAGGCTCATATAGTAATAAGTTGTAAGATGAAAGCGAGCGCGGCGGGCTGGATTAGTGCGAGCAGGGTGACAAAGACAGATGGCTGTGCAGGGTGACAGAAGCCCGAGAAAATTACACACAACCTCCATCAGCACAGAGAGACTCAATCTCTTCCTTCACCTCCCCAATTCAGTCGCTCTCCATCACTTCCTGTCCCTCAGCTTACACATAAATCACAAATTATAGAGACAAACAAGCACGTCCTTTCTCTCCCTGGCTTATACACAAAACGAGCTGCGTTCACACATCAACAAAAATCCAAACCCAGTCTTTTGCCATGTGAAGCTTTTTTCTCATGGAAAGACTTTGTAGATATATTTTTTTTATGTGCATGCAGCATTAAGCCTTGTACCAAACAAAGCTTTCATAAAACCATGTTAGCCAGGTTTTTGCTTCTAGAAATAAGATGCCATATTACAATGAATAAATGAAATTCATTCATCTTTGTCTGCAGCCAAAAGCCTCTCCAAGTCTCATTTATTTAAATCTAGGCCTGAATCACATGGTTATGTGCACTGATTAGAAATCTGTGAGTACGTTTGTAATGTCCAGCAGTTACAACTGCTAATCCTCCTGCGTCTCAGCTTTGTTACTGGACCATTAGACAGAGACGCACAGTTACTGTAAGACCAAGAGACAAAACCTGACGGGGTAATTTACATGGAGGAAACATATTTCACTGTCGTTGTGGTATTTGTGGGTGAAGTGTTTTCATCAATCCCCGATAAAAACACAAAGAGCTGAATGATCTCACTGCACCTAAAGCAAACGGGTTCAACAAGACCCACAACAACAACTGCAGCATCTCTGTTTGTTGGTCACACAAGCAGCAGCTGGTCTGTTTATCCAATTAGCAACATAGATAAATGAGGTTTAACAATGAGCAGAAAAGTTAATAAACCCTGTGTAAAATGTATTGCTGTTTATTACTGATTAGAGCAGATTAACCCACTAGGATTACCTCAGGGCAGAAATGAACTGTAGAACCCTCATCTAAATGTCACTGTGCTGACGAGCAAATCTTCCATCAGTCACATGTAACAACTGTCATCACACAGCGGATTGATGAGTCAGCATAAGCACAGAAAATATAAAGATACCAAAATGATTTAAAAAAAAGAAACAAAAAAAACACTGATTTTATTATTTTATATGTTGCACACTTGTTAAACCCGTACTACCTTCTTGGATTTATTACATTTATTCTCAATACTGATTTAACTGATGAACTTAAGGGAGAGAAGCTTTTAGGCCTAATCTGACCTGCAATTAAAAATTACATTTATTATCAATTAATCTGGCAATTATTTTCTTGATTCATTAATTAATAACATTTAGTGAAAAATGTTGTAAAGCCCAATATGATGTCTTCAAAAGTAACATTTTGTCCGACCAGAAGATATACAGTTTACCATTGTAAACGATGAAAGAAACCATCGCATGCAGTGAAGTTTTGGTATTTTTGATTAAAATAATTAACAATTAGCGAAATTGAATTATCTGTCCACAAACTAAACAAAGCCTTCGATAGTTCAGGCATGCGCGCACACGCAAACACAAACACACACAAACACAAACACACACACACACACACACACACACACACACACACACACACACACACACACCCCTACCTGCACAGCCTGTCTTTCGTAAAGAGACATTGAGTTCATGGGAGAGGGGCGGGAGCTGGTCCCAGACGGAGCGCTCCCATTGGTTGAGGCCCCCTGCTGGTTCTGCTCTCCATCCGTCTCCATGGCTGCTGAGAAGACAGATGAGACGTGTCCATCAGTCAAACAACGAGTCAAACACTTTCACCGGCTGATGAAAAAACACCCGTCACTGTTCCTGACAAACAGCGTCCCCCTCACACCGTGAGTCAATACCTCACTGAGGGGCTGATGTTAGCTCTGGCTGCTACACTCCTGGTCACACTGACATCAACAACTTCAGACTGACATTAATAACAGATGTTTTCTTCTGACATTTTCACCAGGAGACAAACACCTGTTTCCTGTAGAAAGGCCTGTAAGACACAGACCAGTGAACGTGTATCAGCCAGGAGACACTGTCCTTAATTCAGGTCAACCGCCATACTTGTTCATGGGACAGAACTACAATGAAAATGAAAAGCAATTAATCATCAACTGATTATTATTATTTTCAAACAACTTCTTAGCAGCATTTCTAAAAAAATTTTTATTTGTAAAATTTTCAAATGTACACAATAATTTGTTCAATAAATAGTGCCTGACTTTTCTCACAAAGCATCAGTGAAATGTCAGAGAAGCCAGGTGTACAGAGACTCAACACTCTGTACATAAATCTACAAATAAATCCAAGACAACTTCTCAAATATTTTCATAAATAAATAAATAGTCAGATTTGCAAATGCAAGTTGATAATGTTCCAATGCATATATCACTAGTCACACGTATTTCATTCTATAATATCAATCAGCTGATAGTTGTTTTGTTTTTTAAAATAAACAAACGCTTTTGATAAGTTGAATACTAAAGAATTGTGATGACAGATTTGTTCTTTTACAGATAAATAGACCTGTTACATCTTGGTTCACACAGAAAAGCAACACACTGAATTACCTCAAAAATGTTACTGTAATGTAAATAATATAGTGATATGAGTTTTTTTTTAATCTGTAATATTCTTTAAACTGCACCTGAATGAACCACGGCAGACGTAAAATCCTTCCCCACTCAAGTCTGCAGTTACAACCAGGCTTTTGAAAGCAACAAATAAAAATGTTTTTAAGGTGGGTGAGGAAATCTACTTGGGTGGGCCACAGCAAAAAAAAATAACATGACATGCAACTGATCCACTACATTTTTTTTCTTTTTTTTTTTTTATATGTTGTATTTTTATTTTTTATAATCAAACTGAAAAACCCACAAAACTTGGTCCAGACCTAGTCCAGAGCTTCTACAAAAACTGTTTATTTTATTTGTTTAGTTGTAGTTTCTCCTGCACTAAGTCTGGTATGTGTTTATAGCCTTTTCATCCCTGCAGTATCTTTATACACACACACACACACACACACACAAACACACACACACCCACCCACAAACACACACACCACCCTGTCCCAGGTCGACCAGTCTGCTAGCTTCAGCCCCCCAAAACCTAAAAACGCCTCCTCCTCAGCTGCAGCCATCCTCTGACACACACACACAGCTAATGTTAGCTAGCTACCGTCCATGTTTCAGACCAGTTAACACTGGATCCACCGGAGGCTACCCCTCCTAGCATCCCGCTAGGCGCTGCTGCTGTCTGCCTCGTTAACGGGGCTCTCGGTCCGTCCTTACCGTCACCGGTCCGGGTCTTCTGCCTCCTGCTGCACCGGCCACCGGCAGGAAAACGACTCCGAGCGACTCCGCGGCCTCCGGAGCTTTCTCTTCACGTGATGTTTGTTGTTGCTATTTTCTTCTTCTTTGCAGGACGACCGCAACAGCACCACCACCTCCTCCACCACCACCTCCACCAGCAGCAGCAGCAGCAGCAGCAGTGCTTTTACTGTTTTGCATAAATTTGCAGCTGATGTGTTGTTGGAGGGCAACGCCTCCTTTTTCCGCTGCTCTGCCTTTTCCGGCGCGACGGGATGACGGAGCAGCAGGACGGGGAGAGGGGGACACTCTCCCCCGGTTTATTTCATCCAGGACCGGACCGAGCCGGTCTGGGATACCGAGCAGGATTCTATAACCCCTTCTCCCCAAATATGCACAGATTGTTTGTTTTCTATTACAACAAAACACAGTAGTCAAAGGGAGAAACTGTTTTAGATACTCTCCAACATGGTCCAAAGATGTTAAAAGTATTTAATTATGATAAATTCCATGATCAGTCTTTTTTCCTATGGTACAAATAATAACAATATCTTCAAAGAATTGTCATATTTGTTGCTAGTCAAGTGTGAGATAATGCAACACATCAGATTTCAGGGATAAAAGAGATACAGTCCTGGAGTGGACATGTGCCTCAATCAATATTGCTTTGTTACTGATGTTATAACCTTCAGTTTGAGTTTTATCATTTACCTTATGCCCAAAAAGACTGTGAGATTGTACAAAAATCTTAATTACATGAACACACGGGATGCTCAAAATTGGTTCAGCAAGATATTCTGACTTTTACTTCCTAGCATGGGACAAACTCCAAAAACACCAGATCCTACACTTCCCATAATGCAAGATGATAACATGTTTTGTTAGATACAAGCATCCTTCTCTCTCAAACCCCTGACCCCAGTTTGTAAGGCAAAAAAATAGTCTCCAAACCCAAGTTAAAATAATCCTGGTGGAAAATGAAAATGAAGTCCCTTGAATTAGACTGTATGGCCACTCACTTACGAAGCATTTATTAATGGCTCACCAATATTTATAGCAGCAGTATTACCAAATATAAAGATTAAAGCCCACTCAAAGGTATTTTCTACAGCCTTACAACTCAAAAAGCATTAGTCAATGACTTATTAGGAATTAACAAAATCATTAGTTACAACTAATTAAGGTTCCCTTATTAGAGAGTGTCACCTTTAATTTTAATATAATGCCATTACATTTGTAGTTAATTGCTATGTGGTCAATGATGTTTCCCAAGGTGCCTGCTGTTTCTTCAATTTCTTTAACTTAAATTCAGATTGAAAAAAGATCTTAGACAGAAATTCTTGTTACATGATGAATATTTTATTTAACAACATCATATCTGGTATGTACAGTACAAACACAAGTGAAACAAAAACAGTCGGGGTGCATCACTGGTCTAGCACATTGACAAGACCATGTTGAAAAGCCTGAATATTTTCCCTTGAAGTCATGTGTTCAATGGTTTCCCTCACATTACAGAAGTCATAGTTACAGTTAATCACCCCAAACTGATCAACAGTACCTTCAAAATGCCAAAACATCACATAAATACCAGCTGACTCAGGCTTATCTTAGTTTTTGGCTGCCACTGAAATAGAAAAGCATATAAATGATGGTTGTATGTGTCTGAAAGCACTCTTCACTGCACTACATTCACTATCTGCCGTTTAATCCGAGTGTCCAAATCCTACATGTAAAATGTACACATTGTTTTATGTCACTTTAGGTTTTAAATCCTACAATGTGTTACTGTAAAAAGGAATTTTGAATAAATGAGTGATTGAGGGAGTGTTTTCAGAGACTTCATCTCATCTACAGAGGCAAAAGGAAACTTTCTCACAAACACACACATATTGAATAACAGTATATGTATTTGTGAGGTGCAGAGAGGCACAAACAGCAGACTTACAGTACGTGATACCCAAACATACAGTCAGTACATTTATTTACACAGCAATAAGACACAGGTTAGGACCAAACAACCCATAGAAACACAGACAAAACAAGGATCACAGCAGCTACAGCATGCTGAAGAGACATTTTTCTTCCAGTTACATTAGAGTCTGTGACACTATATGATTAATTTCAGAGCCACTGGTTTCATATACACTGGTTTGGACATTTTGCAGATTTCATCAGCAGCACAAATTCAGTTTTAGAAGGTGCTGTTTTTAGTCGTAGATTTATATTTGAATTCTCTGTTGAGTTGAAGGTGAAAACATCGACTGCTGTTGTGTTAAAAATTAGCTTGTAAAAATATAAGTTTGGAATTTTACTCCCTGACTGTTGCTAGGTAACATGACTCAAAAGCAACTGAGTTTTAGAATGTTGGCAGCAGTCGCTATGGCAACATTATTAAAGACAAAGAATTCAGAAAAGAACAATAATATGGCTGCCAAAAACCGTTACAAAACTCAACCACAAACAGCTCTGAGTGTAATCTGATCAGGCAAACAGACAAAAAATAATAATACATGGCTGTGATTTATGAGGAAGACATGAGAGGAAGGACAGTAGCGGAACACAGTCTATTCCTCTTGTCTACACAATCAATGTGTGCACCCCAAAAGAAAAAATAAACCAAACACGACCTATGACCGTGCAAGTCAACATAGAAATAGTGCTCTTTTAAAAAATAGATATTTACAAATGAATACTTATAGTCTCCTATCACTGTACAGTGAGGGGACGGTTTTGAGTCGGTACATGTGCATAAAGTAGGCGGCTATGGTTAAGAGCAGTGTGCACCTGGGTCCATATATTTGTTTCACATCCTTTCACATATTTTGTGACGTGCTGCAGTCAGACAGCTGTCTCTTAGGCTGCAGTCACATCAAATAATTTGCCTGAACTCTGGATTATTTACTTTATTAGTTCAGTAAAACACAACGAAAAAATTTGGGATTTTTCTGATTGTTTCAACTTGTCCAAACTGCAAAAATATCTTATCTGTTTGACACATTACCAAATCTCTATTGTAGCATACAACAAAGCTGCAGGTGAGTGTATTAGTTCAATTTGCAATCCCTGATTCTACTGTAAAGCTGATTTACCTTCCAACAAATCGCATTATTTTCTCCACAATGGTTTGAACCAAAGAAAACAAGTTGTAGGTTAGACCACACCCCAGCATCGGCCACAGGCCTGCACCAAAATTCATCATCAAAAGGAACATTTAGGCTTCCTGTCAAATGTTTTAAGCACTTCATACTCTACTTTCAACACAATTCTCAATTTATTTTTTCACTTTTATCCTCTGTCAAAAGGGACAGTGATGAGCATGAATCTTGGAGGTATTTGTATCCATATTAGACTGAGTTTGGGCAAAGTTCAGTGTTAGTGCCATATTGAAGGAGCAGTGTGGGTGTAGCCACAGACAGAAGCTGGACCGTTACAGGAGAGGTCGAATACAACACCAAACACTACCATGAGGGGAGTGCACCACACGCCTCCTTCAGTGCAAACACAGTACATCACTATCAAATACAGCAATACACAACGAAGCCATGACTCCGACCATAATCGACCAAATATGCATCTTAACAAGACCTCCCACATCACATCAGGCTTACAGGCTTGTAGTTCCCAAAGCAAGTGAAAAATGTCAGAAAGGGTCATATTTTCATGTTTCATGTTACTTGTCAAGATAAATATTTTTTCTAGTCAAGCCAAAGGATCAATAATACATAAATAAATAAATATGTTCTTCAAGTGCAGCATGGGTGAAAATAGCTTTTTCCAACTACAAGAATTCACAAGATCACGACAGAATATAGAAAATATACTTTGTGTCATACATTTATACACCACACATACTATACAATGTTGGTAATACATAAATCTGTAAAGGTACAATGCTACAAATGGCTGACTTTTTCAGACAAAGCAGCACGACGTGGACGGCGTCTGGACCTGACAGATAAAGCCAGAAACACAATGGAAACGGTCGGTTTGTCAGAGCACCGACAAACACAAAAACAATGATGTTTTTGTGGTGTATGAAGAAGGAAACATTGTTAATTTTATCATCATGTAAATATGTGTTTCCATGTTAGAATATACGGTTTACAGCACCATTTTAGATTTTATTATTTAGGAACTAGTGGTGCATGGAATTGGCAGGATTTAAAGCTGACTATTTAGGAGGCTATGCAATAATACACATATGTTACTCACTGTAATGGCGTGCCACAAGTCACATTCAGTGTGTTTAGGCTTTACAAGTCATACAACAGATTTCTTTAAAAGTGTTCGAACACATTCTTTGTGTTGGGTCAAAACAACATGTCATTCTGAAACACATGCAACAACACATGCATCTGAGAGTTGTCCCAAAATGGTATAATTTACTGTACGTCCACATTGTCAGGAAAAATGATTAACTTTGACTTGTCAGCTCAGATCTGTAGAGGCAATAATCAATTTTCGTTACATAAAATAATAAGCTCTATAATTCATTGGGTGGAATTAATAACCTAGTGGTTACTTATTTGTAACCTCTGTTCTCAAAGTGATCCCTTTGTGAGCCATTGAAAGAACCACACTTTTTGAAGAATAAGATTGCCAGCTTAGCCATCAGATAAGAAATAAACAAGGAAGTCTTGACAAAGAATGAAAGAAAAATATTTTAAATGTTTTCTTTCACTCTTGACCACCCAGAATGTCAGATGATACATAGATACTGGCTAGCTAGCTAAACAGGTATAACTAATCTATAGCTAGGACAACTGGCTACATAACATAGCATTTATTTGTTAGCAGGAATGCCAGGTTTCATATTCATATAAGCATCTTATATTGTAAGGTTTTGTCTTTTTCACTGGGCTTCAGCCCCGAAAAACATGGACAGAACAGCTAGCATTCTTAAGCTCCGCACTGTAGTGTTGCTCAGTCAGTCAGAGTAGTCATACATTTGGAGCGACACTCACATGTGAAACTCATAGTACATAGATTCCAAATAATATTCTCTGATTTTCATAGAGATCAGCACAATTGAGTAGTCAGAGCAGACAGTTTTGACATTTTTGAAAAAATAATTAATGAACCTGATTAGTTATTTTAACCAAACAGGAACCATTGAAGACACCTGCTCCCCTGCTAAAATGTTGTTTACCTGTTGTTTATACAGTATTAGCACTTCTCTGCCCATTATGAACTCCTACATTGTTTACGCTGAAGATTCTACCTTGATTGCACATTTGATACAACTCTTATCTATTCTAATATCAGCTTGGCCAGATAAAAGCGATAGCTCAGGTGAATACAGTTTTGAATTATTATTTGAAAGTTAATTTGATATAAAGCGCTGTTGTGCAAGATGACTTCTACATCAGTGATTGTGGCTTTAATGCTCGTTTTGCTGCTCATCTAATTATCAAAGTGCGTCTAAGTAGAGAGTAACAAATGAGATTTACAGTGTGAGACTCTCTCTGCCGCTTCATCTAAATCTCTGAGCTGCAGTTCAAGTAATGTAGGTTTGACTCCGCCACTGCAGGCGAAGCTCACTGCAGACTCCTTCAACTTTTCATACCTCGAGGCTAGTCTGGAAAGCATCATGATTCTAAGTTAAATTTAGTTTATTATATATACTTCATACAAAAATCAATTTCTAAGGTAAATAAATACTCATAGTTTTCTCTTCAACAAAAAAATATACATTGCACGTTACCCTACTGTGATCTACAAGTGTAAAACAACTCAAGCCAACAGCAGCCGCGTTTCCATCACAGTTTTGCGCAAAATAGAGAAGCAAAACAATTGCAAATGGTCTATGTTTCCACTGAGAGATGTTATGTGAATGAAGCTGAGTTTTCTCCTGTGATATCGTTCCAATTAAACACGATGACGGATTTCCAGCATCTGCTAATTGTTGGGATGATTGTAGTATTTAATCGAAGGCGACAAGGGCATCTGGTGCACGCAATGACGGAAAGGCAAACCCCTTATATCTGGGATATTTGGGAGATAATAGTCTGCGATGTTGTTGGATGTCATGTGACTACTCACGTCATCTACAGTGACCTAAATGCAGAAAAAGTGTTTCTATTTAGTCTAAAAAAACCACTTCATGTGACTGTATAAATTTTTTACAAGGTTTTTTTTGAAATTCACGTTTTCATGACTTGTCTTTTAGTTTGCAATCTCAAATTGCGCATTAAGCAGGTTAATGGAAATGCGGCTAGTGTTTTTGACTACATGCCACAGTCATTAGCAAGTCTAAAATTAATTATAGCCAACGTCATGATTTTGCCACTTTTTCCTCTGGGTGAAGAGGAAATTTTGTTTTTTTGGAATAAAATACAGAACTCTACACCAACTTCCACTGAGAATCCAAGGAAAAGGAGAACAACACCACGATCAGCGGTTGTCAACACGAGTGATCCAACTAAATAAAGTTAAATACTTGTGAATTACAGATTTAACCACCAAACTGGCTTTCAGAGCTAACAAACTAATAAAGTAAGCATGGCTTGCGGCTGCTGCTAATCCTACACGATGAATTCAACAACCAGAAGAAACAGATGTGAGGTCACATCTGTTCTCTGGGTGCTAATCAAAGTTCAGTACTTTGGCATTTCTCAAACGCTCTCTGGTTAGTCCGCTCATAATCAACAGCTAAAAGGCAGAACATGAATTAAAAAAAAAAAAATCCCTTCTTTGACCTGTGATTTGAGAAAACTTCCTAAAACATGACAGGAATGAACAGATCCAACATAATCACATATTACTAGATGAAACTACAGCTACAAAGTTATATTGCACTACAATATCCACTATAACACCTGTGGGAACTTTAAACACAGGAATACGTGAATTAAAAAACAAAACTGTGCATCATCATCGCTCGACGTGTCTGGAAACACCAGCACAAAGGCTGCGTCGTTATCAACACACTTTGCCTCTAGTCTGTAATGAAGGACATTACACCTGGACGTCTACCTCACACCTGTTAGTACCAGTTTCCATGAACACGGCCGGTGGTGCTGTGCTGGAAAAGTGTGTCGTCCCGACTAGACACACAGCTGTCTCGAGAAAGACTCACCCTTTCTAATGAGTGTGGCTGAATTCCTAGGAATGTACCGTAGATTGAACCTGTGGTGTTGTACATTTGACTGCTTCCCTTTCACAGTTAAGGAGGGAGGATTTAAAAGAAGGAATAAGAAGAAAAGTCCAAGGAGTGAAAGCAGAGAGCATGACTTTTTAAAAGGTAGAAGCCTATAAATTGATAATGCTGTCAGTAGATCTATCAGAAAGTTTTGTACTGTAGTTTCTAGTGTTCCCGAGGTGTGATAATGAACAATTTACAGCGTTTTGAAATCTTCCTTCATTTATAACCTCCTTCACCCATTAAAACTACATCCTACACGCTCTCCTGTGCCGCCGGCTTTGATTTCTCCTCCAGAGGTGTGCTTTCAGCAACGGGGGGCGGGGTCACTGTCGGCCCCTCCACCAGCGGGACTTTCTCCTTCACCGGAGAGGCGGGAACTGTTGTGGCGGCGCTGGCGCTGGCGGGAGGGTCCTCCATGGACGAGGAAGTGGGAGGCTGGGCGCCGCCGAAGCTGCGGGCGATCTCATCAAAGGTCTTGCCCTTTGTCTCCGGGACTTTAATGAAGGTGAAGATGAAAAAGATGATGAGGAAGGCGGTGAAGATGAGGAAGACCCACGGCCCGCACAGCTCCTGGGGAGGGAAGAGAAGATGGTCAGGGTTCTGTAGATTATTGATTTTACATCTTCAGAGTTCTCATGTTATAAATGTTAAATGATCTTGAAGAAGGATAGAAGGCAGTGAAACAGGAAATAGATACAAAGAAAAAGTAAAAGACAAGTGGTGGAAAGTAACTAAGTACATTTACTCTACTATTGCAGCAGTTGTATAGTAGTTGTACTTTACACGAGTATTTCCATTTCCTTCTACTGTATACCTCTACTCCACTACAATACAGAGGGAAATATTCTACTTTTTACTGTATTACATATATTTTAAGGGCTATAGTTACTTTTCAGATGAGATGCAGTGAATCAAAACCTTTTTGGCTTTTGACCCTTTAATAAAAAGCATTTTTCTCGTTAAAACAGACTTTTCACACAAAATCTGATCCACTTTTTCACAAGAATCAGAGCTTAGAGAAAAGAGGTGAAATCTTTAAAAACAGAACTTCCATTAAATCACCACAGATTTATCTTGTGACTCTCTGGAGGGGCCGGACCCCTGGAGTAAGATTTACCAGACTACACTAGGTGAACTGAATAGAAACAAACAAAATGCTGCTGAAGCACCGATGCATCATTATTGACAATCTAATAATGTCAGACAGAGGCAGACATCATC
>NW_019525091.1:1049378-1110848 GCF_002814215.2 Seriola lalandi dorsalis | reverse complement strand
AGAAGATAACAGTCAAAACTAAACCCAAACCAGGTCCTAACTCGTCCAAACCCGGGCGACTGCCCCTCCCTTACCTCTAGTTTGGGGAAGCTTATTCCAACGAGGAAGTTGGCCGTCCAATTGCAGCAGCCGGCCACAGCCATGGCCGCCGGGCGGGGCCCCTGGGAGAACAGCTCGGCCACAATGAACCACGGGATTGGACCTGGTCCCAGTTCAAACATGGCAACAAACATCATGACAGCCATGATGGCCACAATGCTCATAGCAGGAATGTGCTTCTGCTCAGACAGAGGGAGAGAGACACAACACACAGGAAATGTTGAATAGTCACAATTCTGACTTTCTGAGGTCATTCTTAACCTTTACTCACAACATGCTGTAGTCATACAATGAGTACGGTGCCCTCTACATCTAATGATGTGAGCCAGTAGCACCTTGTAGCAAAAATACATTTATTCGATGTACTGCATACAACACAGGATGTTTTTATGTATTACTTTGTTGGGCAGGCGATGAACACTATGGAAGATGAGATCCAGAGTTTTAAGATCAATCGCAAAGTTCTGGCAAAAGGTCATAATTCTGAGTTTCAGTTGTTTTATAGGAATGTTGGGTCACATGATAATGTGTAATGTGTGAAAAGTGTCACTCGTACTAATGAACCCATTGAGAATTATCGCCTGACTGTAGTTAGAGATGGTTTTACCTTCTTTTGGCTCATTGCTTTGGTTTGATGGCCTGTATTCTCATTTCCAGCAGCTGTTTTCAGAGAAAAGCTCTGACACTACACGACTGCCCATCAACAAGTGACAGACGGACAAAGTCAGCGACTCGCTGGTGAACAAAGTGGAGAATTTAGCAGCTATAGAGCCACAAATTTCCCTGAGGAGCTGGTGGAGACCAAAGCGGAGCTAAACACAGCTCCAACTGAAAGTGAATGCTGCTTTGTGTCTGCTGGATGTGTTAATAGGCTTCTGTTTGCTGACACGTTCAACTTCATTTGTGGCCAAAACAATCAATACTGTAGCTTTACCTGAGCTTTCAGACATTCTTCTGCAGAATTTGGACATTAAAGTAAGTAAAAAGAGAACTTAATTAATTAATTGTTCATATGGTTAAAAGTGTAACCATATTCCTACTGAATACATTTACTGTGGTCACAGTTCTCCCGCAGTGTCGCCATGGCTACAGATGCTTGATGAGCAAGTTTAAAGCTGAGCACAGTTCTGGTGAACTACTATGTTTGCAGTGGAAGTTTGTGGATTTTTTTATTTGTAAAAAGTACTGTGGAAAAGATTTAGACAATTTAGATTTAGATTCTTTTCCATCACTCAGTACCATCAGGAGGCATCTGATCGGTCCCAGATTCATAATGCAAAAACTATTTTTGAAAGCATCCTCACTTTACTTTTAGTGCCTAAAACCTTTACACAGTGCTGTACATCACTGTAGCAAGGTGGCACCACTGGAGGTCACCAAACACAAGCCTTTCATCTAGTCTTATTTCTAGTCTTAAGCCCAAAATTGTCCATAAAGCTGATACAAGGGGATTATTCTGATCTAATAAATGTGATGCAACACCATGTTACTGTGATCCTGCACACACTGTCCTTTATTCTTCAATAACTGATGATATGCTAATTGTTTCAGTCATATTTTGCCATTCCAAAGTAGCTGAAACCAAAGTCCTATTACAGAATAAATGGTATTTGTTTATATATTATGTGCGCGTAGTTGTATGATTTCAATGACAACCTCAAGGCTGGCACCGCAGACCATTCCCTCCTCAACCCTCGTGACAGCACCCAAACTCACCAGCAGGAGGGAGACGGTCATGAGCACAGCGCTGATCGCCATCCCTCCCAATCCCAGGAGGTGCAGAGACCTTCGTCCTGCCTTCTCCACCAGGAAGAGCTGGAGGACGGACAGAGAAAGGACAAAGAGTGATGCGCTGCTGAATGCACACAACAAACACACGCGGGAACAAAGGTGAACAGTGACGGAGCACTCACAGAAACAATGGTGAAGATGGTGTTGACGATGCCGGCTCCGATGGTGGCGTAGATGGGCTGCTTCACACCGGCCGAGTCAAAGATCCCTGTGGAGTAGTAGAACACCTGATGGGGCAGAGAGGATGGACAAAAAGGAAACGAGGGATCACTTATTAAATATCTTGTAATAATATAAAAAAAAAATTCATTCTATCCTAATAAAGTGCGATTATTGCTTTAACTGTTATATGTAGTGTACATGATTATATTGTGTGTGTTTTTATGCATTTACGCCGGCAAGAGCCAGAGCCATGTGGTTTTCTGGTTGTAATAGCTTGAAGGAACTTCTTTAAATTTGGCACAAATACTCACTTGGACTCAAGGATAAATTAATTAGATTGTGGTGATTAAAGGTCAAAGGTCAAAGGTTACAGTGACCTCACAAAACACAGTTTTGGCCTTGTGAACACAATATCTCTGTCACGAATTCAGGGAATTTAATCAAATTTGGAAAAAACGTTCACCTGGACTCAATGTCGACCTGTTTAGAACTGATTAGAAGATTAAGATTTTGGTGGCTAAAGGCTTTCACCTTTGCGTCAAAGGTCAAGGTCACGGTTACCTCAAAAAACAGGATTTTGGCCTTTGTGAACGCAACATCTTGAAAACTCCTCAAGGGAGTCCCTTCAAATCTCTCTTTGGTAGAGAAAGGTCAAAGGTCAAGGTCAGTGTGACCTCTCAAAACACTATAAAAGTACAAACTACAAAAGACTATACACTGCATGACTCTGGATATACAGGAATGTAATCTAAAAGTAGTGGAGGGATACAACCACGAGGCGGTAATTCTAGTTTTCACATGCAACACAAGGTAAGATCCAAACAATAAATAATAAACTTGTGTGTACGAGCATGTGTGTGTGTGTGTGTGTGTGTGTGTGTGTGTGTGTGTGTGTGAGCATGCTGCCTGTTGCTGACTCACAGCATTGATCCCTGACAGCTGTTGGGAGAGCTGCAGCATGACGGCGATGAGAAGGGGCTGTCGATACGCCGACGAGCGGAAGAGCTCAAGGATGGTCACCTTCTTCTCCATGGCCATCTTGGCGCTCTCCTCCTTCATCTCCTGCAGGTCTTTACTCACGTCCTCACTGCCGCGCAGACGCACCAGCGCTGTCAGCAGAAACAGAACATGTCACTTCAGAGTTCAGAGTTTTACAAGGTTTGTTTTAAAGCCTCACAGAAACTATGAGTTTGCGTAACTCTTCAGCAGATGTGACACTGTTCTGATAATCAAGACATCATCATCATCCAGCTGCAGCTTTAACCGCGCAGCCTGAACCTTGTGATTGTTTGTGTTAGTGTCAGACGAGAGGTGCGAAGGAGAAATGGGTCAGTGCCTCAGAGTCGACAGGCTGTGTGTTGAACAGATGCCAAAACCTTCTGTCTGTTCAAGAACTCTTCTCTCCACGCTTAAACATCATCCTGACTCTTCTCATCTCACCCCTCTGTATCTGTTGCTCCCTCTCGCTTTCTCATTGATCTGCCATCGGTAGAATCAGTAGTATCATCGGTGAAGTCATCAGTATCATCGCCAGATGATAGTAGCAGTAGTACTGTAGCAGTATCGGTGTGTACCTTTGCGTGCCTGTTCCTCCTTTTTGAGGTTGATGAGCAGGAAGCGGGGGCTCTCGGGACAGAAGGGCAGCAGGATGCACTGCAGCACAGCAGGGGCCACAGTGAGGGCCAACAGCAGGGGCCACAGCTTGTCAGAGCCCAGCAGAGCCTCCAGACCAAAGACCTAAACACCAGAGATCAAAACAGCAGGGTCTTATTTACAACAACACTCACTAAAAAGTTAAATACAATTATTAATTTTATCAAAAACATAATACTGTTTGATCATGTCAAGTAAATCTTGTTAAATCTGAGCTTTGTTTGGAAGCCTGGCGCTGACCTGAGCGATCAGGATGCCCACCACCACACCGAGCTGGTGCAGTGTGCCGAAAGCTCCTCTGAGGGGAGTGGGTGACACCTCACCCACATACATGGGAGTCAGGCCGGTAAAGAGACCGCAGAAGAGGCCGATGACCAGGCGGCCGGCGATCACCATCTCATAGGAGGAGCAGATGGTGGAGAAGCCCATGAGGAGGCCACCGATGACCGCCAGAGAGTTCACCAGGAACATGGAGCGACGTCTGAGGAGGAGGCGGAGAAGGAGGAGGAAGATGACAATGTGGATTTTTGTTTTCTTAATACAACAGAACCAAAACGTCAACAACAAGATGCAAGGCGGGTTTGGTGAAACCATCTATAAAAGGACAGTCGGCAGACCAAAGGTCGATTCACATCCACAGTGTTTTTGAATGACTGTTTTAGATTTACCAGTCTCACATCTGTGTGTTGAGTATGGAGCTACAACCAGGAGGCGGTTAGCTTAGCTTGGCATAAAAAGTAAAACACAGGGAAACAGCCAAAGTTAAAAACTGTGCCTTCCAACACAGCTATAGATAACTAATCACCAAAATATATATTGTTTGGTTAATCTGATATGAACATAAATGTCTAAATCTAGAAATCTACATTTTTTGTCAATTTCATTCAAATTTCAAATGTGCAAAGAATTGTGGGAAAAAAACAACATCAGTCTCTGTGGTCTGAGATGAAGGCTAAAACAAGGCAAATAGAGAAATGAAGGAACAACTCCAGGGAACATTAGAGCCGAGCAGTGGTCTCAAGATACACTCTTTTCATAAACTCCATTAAGGGTAATGGCTTGTGATGGCTCAGCTGAACCACACAGGAAATACACAGAGCCATTAAAAGGGAAAAAGAAAAACACTCAGAGTAAAGAATTGGGCTTCTGTCCTGATGTTGATTATGTCCAAAAAAAATAGCTGGGGATTAAGACACATCCCATAACTTTGACCTATGTATTATACAGACATTATGATTCAAATGAGTAGATTTGTTTCCCTGAGTCATAAGTTTGCATGTCAGCTGGCTCTACCCAAAAAATGTCCCATCCTACCTGCCAAATCGGTTTGCCATGACACCCACACTGAAGGAGCCCACCATACCGCCCACACTAAAGATGGCGACCGCCACGCTCCAGACCATGGTGCAGACCCCCGGGCTGATGGGCACACCATAGCGCTCCACCCAGGTGTTGTTGAAGAAGGAACGCAGTCTCTGAAAGCAGGGGCAGATGGGGAGATACATGTAAATGAAGGGAAGAGTAGAAGCAGGAACTCTATTTAAAGCAATTGATGAATAATATTGGAATATTTTCAGTAGTTAAATACAAATATACTTTTGCTTTCTGTCTGAGGTTTAGTTGAGAAGATCCATGTCTGCGTTAAATACAGAGCTGCAGCCAGAAGCTATTTTACTTAGCTTAGCATATAGACTAAAAGAGGCGGGAAACAGCAAGTGTGGCTCTCTCTATAGCTTGTCAAGAAAATACTGCAGCATGTAACTCCCCTACATACACATATTTTCGTTTTCCCAGTTCTGTGCTTGAAAAGCTTAAAACAAACAAGCTAGGACCTGCTAATTAGTGAGCTTTAGAGTTGTTGTACACTAGCTGTTTCCCCCTGCTTCGCTTAGCTTTATGCTACAATAAGCAAATCCCAGGTAGAGGGTATCAAATTTCCCAAAATATATTTGGTATCTGGTATCCAGTATTCCAGTGAACAATAAATTACATTGTTGTGATCCTGTTGTCACTGATTTTGACACTAAGTGTAACAAAATAAGCTAGTTGTGGTCTTTTTTCTTTCTTAACTAAGTCAAGGTAGGCGTGAAAAGCTCCACCTTCTTTGTACTAAAATATCCCAAAATAAATCTGCACAGGGTTAAGAAGTTAATAGTCCTACAGCAGAGATGACTCTCCTATCTGAACTGACTGAGACATGTAGACAGCCCAGATCAAATCTTGGTGTAAAGCGTGGTTGTTTCTGTGCAAACTGTCACATAGGGATCAAGAGATAAGAGACAAATTCAAACTGTCAGTTCTCCATCCAGAGAGAGCTGACTCACCTACAGCAGATCTCCTTCTTTCTTTTCTCTGAGGTTTGTTTTGGTTCACACACACACACACACACACACACACACACACTGCTGTCACATACCTGCTCGGGAGCATTGATGACTCCTGTGTTGTAACCAAACTGCAGAGAGCCGATGACGGCGGTGCCCATGGAGAACAGGAGATAACCTGTGACTTGCTTTTCCTGGAGTGATACAGAAAAGAACGGACAGGAGGAAGACAAGGAGAAGAAGAAGGGAGAAAGCAAACAGGAAATGGAGATGAATGTGGAAAGGTAAGGGCGGGTGGAGTTAAGGAGACAAAGAGAGAAAAGCAAAACAAATATAAAATCTGAGCTCGTAATAGGATTTTAAATCACTGCCGCCAGCAGACAGATGCAATAAAACCACGATGCTGGCGGCAGACAGGTCAGTGATGCAGTGACGCACAAACACATTAACAATATCAAGTGTCAAACAGTGAACTCATGCTCAGAATACACATAAATACGCCCCACATCATTACTGACACGGCTACTGTTACATCTCTCAATGCGATTTATGTCATACATTTAAATATCTCTGCAAGTTAACAACTAAATATCATGTGAAACAATCACAAATAAAACTTTTAAAACACACACACACAACATTTTGCAAATTGAATTAAAAAAATTGAATTTTTCTTCTATAGAAACAGACAATTGAATTAAACAGTCTCAGTTGGGTACAGCAGAGCAGCATCTCTGTGATCAAATCTGTTAACGACTGTTTTTCTTCCCTGATCATAAATCAGCTAAATGCAGGTGAAATTCAATACGTAAGCTGATTACACATCGACTGAAGCAGTGACACTGTATTGTCCTGTGATGTCACAGTGACCACAAGCGTTGACCTTCGTACTCTCGACCTCATCCATTATTTTCACATGTAAAGACGCCTCTTTGTTGTGTCATGACTGACCTCTTTGCGCATTGGTTCAGTTTGAGGCTTTCATGGGAATTTTCTGAGATGTTTGTAAAGAAGAAAATTAAGGTGAAAGTTCCAAAAGAACGGTCACCCTGTCCACCCTGTTTCTTTATTTCTGGTGTTGAATAAATATTTTTAGCACACAATGACCGTGACATCTGACCTCCATGCTTACAGTACCAAGGTCAGATCAAAAGTTGCTGATCTAAGGTCTGAAACGGTACCTATGTTCTGACCATCAGCTTCAACTAAACACCACAACATAAAAATGTAATCCTCCGAAGATTCTCAGCAGACACACGCAGCAGTTTCAGATCCCTCTTCTGAATAATCCGCTTTGACCTTTATATCATTTCCTGTGCATGTTTCTATCTCCTCGTCTGATTGGTCCTCTGTAACCAGCGCCCCTCGATTCCTGCCTGAGAAATGCAGTCTATGCTAATATTGCCTGACCTCGCTCTGTTGTTATTGTTGTACCAAGGGCAGTGGATCACCTGAGGCCCAGCCAGGTCTCTATACCGTCTCAGATAACAGCAGCAACATTCTGCCTCGTCAGCAGCGAGTCTCTTTATCACTGAATGTGTGCTGAAACACAAAGATCAGCAGAAGCAAAGACACAGTGGCCTAGTTTCTACTGCTGTGACCCGGCATGACCTGAATCTCTAATGTGGGATCAATTAAGAGGTGATTAATGAACTTTGGCTTTTACTGACTAATTTTACCCATGATGCCCTGTGATAGACTGGTGACTCATCCATAGTGAATTCCATGTACCACCCATTGCATGCTGGTATAGACTCCACTCCACATGACCCTGAACAGGATGAAGAGGTTAGAAAATGAAGGAATTGGTAGCAAGATAGATCTTATATAGAATAAAACCTCCAATGGCTTCATTACGGAGAAGCTGAGCGTCTCTCCAGCAGCTCTAATTGGTTTAAACAGCGTTTGACTTTCAGTCTGCTTTTTGAAAACAAGACGCTAAGCATCCACAAACTTATTGATATGTAGCTGAATGTAGGTTGTGACGTCAGGTGACCGAAATTCAATGTCAGTCTAATGCCAGATTTAATTTGACATGTAAAACATTCTTTAAATGAATTAATAAACATGTAAAGATACAAAATACAGAGGAGGGAATGCCATTAAACTGCATTATTTTTATCCATTTATTAATCCTTCTATCTGCCTTTATGCAGCCATCTTTTATATGGTTTTGTTGTCCTTGAAATCATATTACAGGAACTCCATTTCACTTCCTATTCAGAGTGACTTGTGGTTTCTGCATCGACGTACTGTAAACTTGTGAAGAATCGTTTCTCAGGCAATAGAGGTAGTCGGCACATTGAATATTGCAAGCTCACAAAAATGTAATGAGGCCACGTTTCAACCTTCAAGGTCTTTTTTTAAGCAAACGTCTATCTAGTCCTGCATCTGTGCTGAACAGTTTCCACCTTCTTTGCTGTCAAAAGTCTTTTTTATTCCAGTTTAAGAATCGTTCACTCACTCAGTCAAACCTCTGTAAACCAGGATGTTTTTTCAGCCTTTCCAGCTTTCAAGGTTAATGAAATCTGCTCTTTTTAGTTTGCATACATTCCCTGAGGATTTAGGTGACATTTAGGAGCAGTCAATAATGTGATGGACCCACACTGACTGAAAGCCTCTGCTTCTCTGAGGGTGTGTCTGCAAACGGTCGGACGAGGATTCTGCTGCACTTGTTGTGTTTCTCAGTGTTTAAAATGAGAAGTATAAGATGGACTTTTTTCTTTAGAGGCTTCATTATTTTTTGCCTTTTTTTTCTCCTTTTCTTTTCTTTTTAAATATTTACAATATTATATTTTAAAAGCCAATGTCTTCCACCATGATCCTGCATCTGCTGGATCCTCTAAATGGAACAGATGTTAAATTATAAGCCACAGGCCACAGATTTTTCCCAGCTGTAAGTTTGAATGGGATTTTGAAAATATATATAATAATGCAATATTGAACACATTTTAGACATAATAGTAACATTGCTGCTGTAGTGGAAGTCACTCTTAGAGCATATGGAACCAGGTCAGTACTGATGTATGGTGCAACTGAAATACAATGAAACTATGAAGAATATTATCAATATTATCATGATAGTCTGTGATCATATTATAATACTAAAGTCATAACACAGGTGAAAGAATTGATGATTATGATTATTTAACTTACGTTTATGTGTAGTTCCTACAAATGTGTACTGGAAAACAGAAATGTGGTCTTTATCCAGGACTATGTGATATATTTTTGTCTTGTCAGAATAAGGACATGTGAAAAACAAATTAACAAATTGCTTAGTTTCAGTATTGAAGTTTGACTCAATGAATTTAGTATTACATGTCCACAAAGTCTGGAGATTGCAAGTGACACATTTAAAATAAATCAATGCAGCAGAGCTTTATCCTCAGTTTTAATCCTGAGTATGGGTCCAAAGATCAAGGTTTTACATCCTAAAAAAATTCCATAATGCAACAATCAATAACATGTTTCTTTAGACCTCCACTGCCTGGCAGATGCTCATGTCTTTTATCAACCAGTCTGTGATGCAGGCTCAGTGTTGCAGCCTTGTTGTCTCTAAGCCCAAACTGAAATGATCATGATCTAAGGAGACGTAATACAAGTGTGTTCACAGACACAGGAGCAAGCTACTCCTCATAATGACTGAACTGAACTTCATGTGGAAAATCTGTGGATTTTCCCTTTAACTGCTACTCATGAATTCATAAAAGTCAATGTCAAAGAGTTTGCTGCTTTTACAGACAATGTTTTGTCATTAAGGTAAAAAAAAACACGTGATCAGTACTGAAGTATGACCAGTTTTACAACATTACCTAACAATAGAGTTATGCTTTTGAATGAGTTTCTATGGGCAACATCTTAATATTTGTGGCTTCAACCTTTCAGACAAGAAGGAACTGATCCTTCATCATCTGTCTGAAATCATCACCATCACTTAAATTAAAAGTTAATTAACTGAGACAGAAAGACAAGAGCCCCGAGCACGGCGTCAGACCAAAGTGAAAATCATTGTGGTGCCTCATGGTACCCTTATACCACACACACACACACACACACACACACACACACACACACACACACGAACACACACACACACACACCTCCTGCTATATTCTCCCTGAAGTTCACCTTCCTCTTTCTCACTGTCTCCCTCGTCAACTGTGTCTGTCTCTGGTTTTTTTTTTTTTCTTTTTCTGTCAAGTCACAGTGACTCAGTAGAAATCATTGGTCACATGACCACACCCAAAACGTATCAGATAATAATCAATAAGAAGTCTTTGTAGGTCAAACACATACAGCTGCTCTTTAGTTACACTTTGACATATAGGACTGAAAATCCTGTTGCGAAAAATGTTATCACACAAGCTTATGTTTGTCTTAGCTCTTAGTTCCCAGTTTAATTTATAAATCTGCATTTTGCCAACAAATCTTAAGGATGTTGGATATTTTTTTTATATTTGATATATTCTTTTTGTGTGTTTTTTTTTTGCATAATTCAGATCAATCTGACTCTTCTGACTGGATTTCATTTTACTCTTATTGATCCACACATGACAAAGATTTTATGTCAATTATTGTTTAAAGAAGAGAAGAAACAGGATAAAAATATTAATAAATCTAAGAATACCATCTGAGAATATTTCATAAGGCATAATATACAATCAACCTCCAAGAAAACCCACTGAATAAGCAGCAAACTTCTGTGTCAGTAGCCTGTTGCAGTATGCAGATTTGCTGAACAGATGCTGCGTTACTATGGCAACCTGTGTCATAATGCCAGCATGTGCCCTCACAAAACAAATCCAACCTGCTTTAAAGCTCGGATTTGACGAAACATACGAGACTATTTTGCTGCGTGCACATGGAAACACCAGAAACACAGTCACACACTTGCGGGTGTCACAGGTGAAACTACTGTACGTAACGATCAGATGACGGCTGTGACGGCTGTGACTCATCTCATCGTCTCTCTCAAACTCCACACTCAGACTTTATCTTGGAACATCTTCCGTCTTCCCTCATTTTAAAAGACAATGTTTACTTTTGTCCGCCTGAAGCTCTCAGCCTCTCTCCATCCATCCGAGAGTGTCCCCATCGCTCCATTGCCCCCCTCCCTCCTTCCTTCGTCTCCATGGCAACGCCCTGGAGGTGACAGTTTTATTGACACAGGCTGAAAGTAGCTGAAGCACTCACATGCACGCACCAGGGTCTCATTAACATGAGCAGCCCGCTTGCTCCTATACAGCAACACACACACGAATATACATCTGACCTACATCTGCACTGAGCCGGCCATTTCTCTTTAACGTGCCAATCAACTCAACTCTGGAGTGAAGCTTTAGGAAGAAGGGTAAATGTATTGATCTGTTTTGTTGATTCATTCAATAACATTAGCGGCTGCATATTGATAAGCTGGTAAATATCTCGCACGAGCGGCCAGGACGTCCTTCAGGGACACTACTGTACACACCCAGACATGAGCAACGCAAATACCTAAGCTACTAAACTTGTGAGCTTGTGAGGACACACACACACACACACACACACACACACACACACACGCACACACACAATTCAAGGTCATCTTGCTGAGTTTGTTCACCACTGAATTTGACCTTGTGTTGTGAGTTTCACCCCAAACGCAGGGTGTTTTGTTTTTTTGGTGCACAACTTTTTCCCTGATTGCTGAACAGACTTTACTGGTGAATCAGCTGAGCAGTAAAAACACAATCAGCAGTTGTTGAGTCAAACATAAGTAAAGCTAAACTAATAAAAGCTTGTTTTACTGATTTTCTTTGGAAATTTAACTCTTTTTTCTCCTGTTTTTTAAAGGGTAAACAAGGCCAAAACAATAAAAACCTCATTATCCTACATCGAAGGGACTTTGTTTGGACACTGATAATCACTGACCGAGAGCTTAAATGTAGAATTGATTTAATTTATTTTAAGAATGTTTGTTGCTTATCTTGTGATAAACTCTTTGGGCCACTATTAATGCCATAAGTCTGTGGTGATGGATTCCAGATGTTTACCTGTATTCTGGAAAAAACTGACCATAATTTAATTTTCTGTTGTCCCTGCTTTGCTCCACCCGTTTCATCTACTTTGCCGGTTAATGATTTTCCTCATTTCCTACAGGTCCATTAAGCAAACCCTGGAGGAGGGATGCGAACATGTGGCAGGGAACTAAAAGCAAAGATGAGTGTGATTCCTCAGGAGCATAAAGGTCTTAGAGCTGCTTTATTTTCTGTTTTCCACGGCAGTTGAAGAAATTGGAAACTGCCTCAACAAAGATCTGTGTATACTTTGTATTGCTGACATTTTTCTTGTACTAAACTCCATTGTAGCCAATTAAAATGTCTAAATTTGGGATCATTTCATCTACATTTCACATGATCCTCATCCAAAAACAAACATGATGGTCATTATAATGATCATGATCCAAATAGCCGGAAGAAGTTAGTAGAAAATCGTTAAGTCTCATTTGGTCCTCACACATCTACAGAAGGAACATGAGTCAAACACAGGTGGCATGTTCTCTCTCTCTCTCTCTCTCTCTCTCAGACCTACATGCACAACATTGACAATCAAGCACTGAAAACCATCACAAACATGCAGAGTACATGATGTTTCTCTGGCACTTAACACACATCTGCAGTGCTCATGGGTGACTCATGGAGCTATTATGGCATCCATACAGGCTCACGCTGCCCACACTGCTCCGCTCAGACACTGACTTTATATAGAAACACTCACTACACATGCATTACTCAGAGATCACTACTCAAGCCAACTCTTGTAAAGATGATCCACGGTTACATTTCCCTTTTTAAATAACAGGAAATGTGGGTCAAAACAAAAAAACTGTGAGGTAAGAAATTAATTACTTGCCTGTCCCTCCATCTTCTGAAATTAAGCTGGATGATCACCGGGTAGATTGTTACTCCAAATGGGAGCCGCAGAAAGGAGCTGATATCTTCAGGTGGTGGTTAAAAGCTTCACAGGCCCCGCCCGCCGGCGCTGAGAGCTGCAGGAAAAGGAACAAACCTCAATATAGGCGCTGTCCGTGGTACCAGCCGGCTCCGCCATGCAGGGCACGGCCGCTTACCCTTCCTCACTTTCCCATCAGAAAACCAAAATCCAGTAATCAATAACATGCATTTTGGTGAACACGTTTGAAGCTATGAAGTAAATGAAATAAGTAGATGTTCATTTTTGTCGATTAAGCTCTTTCTCCGTCTGTAATCTCGGTCAAACTGGAACAGGCAGTAGATTTTTCCCACCCCGGCGTGTCCCAAAAAAAAACCTCAAATCCTTGCATCACAACCCGGATAATAAACTGGGACTTACCTGTCGTGACTCCCGGGACAAAGGAGACCCTCGGTGAGCTGCAGCAGTCGGTGTTTGCGGCAGTGCCTCCTCCTTTTCTCCTGTAACTCGTCTTATACACCAGCTGAGAGCGGAGCCGCACGTACCGCACGCAGTTGTTTTTATATATGAAAATCCCGTCTACTCCATCAACCTATGAAAAACTGGAATGCTGCGATGCCGTGATGTGGCCCCGCCCCTCCGCGTTTACGTGCCGAAATCCGTGACTCTTGTGCATCATCACCGCATCCCGTGAGGCGAGGCGGCGTCCATGTCCTATTATGGTTGCAGCCGTTATTCGGTTAGTTGGTCAGATCAGTTGACAAAAACGCTGGCGCACGCGCGGAGGGGGGTTGCTGAGGGTCGCTAGGGGATGACTGTGAGCGGCCCCCTCCCCTCCCTTCCTCTCTCTCTCTCTCTGGTGTCCTCCTCAGCTTCCCATGATGCCTCTCGCTGGCGACCTTGACAGGAGCCGCTGGGTGACTGATGCTGCTGCTGATGCTGCGGTTGCTGATGCAACGCCTCCCGTTACTGGGGCAACGGGTCATGCGGTTCAGCTCAGATGATGCTCAAGTTGTAGAAACGATGATATTTTCAGTTTGTAACAGACACCACACAGGGCAACTGTCCAGCTAAATATGAACTAAACCCAGATATCAGATATCACATTACACAACACACACACACACACACACACACACACACACACACACTGCAGGTCCCTGTCTCATGATTTGCTCGTGACACACAGACAATAACAAAAGTCAGCTGATTGTGCGTCAGAGAGCTTTGTGTAAAATGATGCAATGAAATTAGCATATATCTGTTCTGCCTGAATGACTTTATAAAATCACTGCAACTGAAAAAGTTCAACCAAGCTCAAACAGAAACATTTATATCAAACTGTTTCCCAGCAATAAAGGCAAACATAAAGAGCTAAACTACAGTGAGTAAAAGCTCCAGAACAGCTACTAACTGGACCCTGTGGTGAGATTGTTTTCACAACTCACAACTTGTTCCCAAGGTCAAGAATGAGCTTTCACTTTTACTTTTTAGGTCCAGTGTCAACAAGACGATGATCAGAAAAGTAAGCGAACCCCATCTGCTAATAAAGATCATGTGATATGATCAAAAGCTCCGGAAAAGCTACTATTGAATTTCCCCTAGGGTATGAATAAAGTATCTATCTATCTATCTATTTACTAATTGGGGCTCGTGGTGACATTGTTTTCTCAACTTCTACTCTTATGTGTTTGTCCCGTTTTGATTTGTAACTGGTGTCATAATGACAAATTTGTGATTTCAAATTTTTTTTTTTTAATGTTTTTTTTTTTATCCAAATGAGTGAAGAAATCAATATCTGTTTGTACTTCATTTGTTTCCATTCTGTTTCTCCATATTGTGATTTTACCACTGCTACTTATATCTATATGTGACATGTACTGCAGACATGAAGAGAGAGCCCTCCACTGTTGAGGTTTCTCCATGTTTGTTTCACTTTAAGTTTTTTTTTTAATTTTTCCTCATCTGAATGAAGGACCTTGTTCTATTTCTACGCAATTTAAATAGACTGACTTGATTGTCATTAACTTCTCCTTTATGTATGTAGAGTATTTACAGTGTGTTAGCCATTTTCCTTGACATATTTTTGACATGTAAACTCTAAATGAGGAAAAATCCAACCCATCCTTGATTTTATCCCTTTACTTTGATCTTGTTACATCATTATTAAAATTTAGGTTGGATGGTCTCAGCCTGAGAGGAAACAAAGAAACGGCCCAGTGTTGGTCTGACACATGGGAACAAACAGACCGATTCTACATTAGAGGTAAGATGACCTTGAGAACTGCATATATGACAGTCAAGTAAATTGTGAGGCAGGTTGTCTTGTTTACCTAGATAGACCTGGAAGAAGTTGTGCGTCTGCATCACGTGGAGCCGTCCTGTAGTTTTTGATTTTCACCTTGATCAGATCAGACATCTTCAGCTGCTGGAGACCTGCAGAGAACCAACACCATGTGCACCAAATTATCATTTTTATTTGGATTGATCTGCTGATTCTTTTTTGTTTAATTCATTTTAAAGTGATAGAAAACAAGAAAAGCTGCAACGTTTCACATTCAAGAAGCTGGAACCAGAAAATATTTGGCTATTTCTCACTTTTTTGCTCGGGAATGACTGAAATGATTAACTTATTATCAAAAAAGTTAAAGTTAGTAATATTTTTCTTTCAGTCGATTCATGACTGATTAATAGACTCATCGTTGCAGCTCTGCACTACACACAGCGGCAGGACAGTGGATTATCAAGGTAGTGGATATAGAAATTAAGACTAAAATGTCCAATTTGCTCACTTTAACAAGGTATCGATAAATGAGTTGTGTGCCGAATTTACCAGATGAGTTCACTGACTAGTGAGGGACCTTGCATTTTCCTTTTCGAGGTACAAGTTTGAGAATAACAGACGATATATTAAAAAAACATCGCTTTACCAAATGGAGTTCGGCACATCTCGACTGCAGACAATGAAACGATCCAATTTGGCAAACGATAGCTGGAGAATCGGTAATTTGTCACTCACAATGACTGTTAAAATTAAAAGACCTCGTATAAAAATACCACCTGTTCACAGACTTCAATTTTGGGAGATATTCTGTCAGTAAACCTTTTCCATCTAACCTGTTTGCCAGAGGTAAACACACGGACGACAGGGGTAAATCCCTTAGAAACAATAATTAAAAACGTAATTATTAAGCATAAAGTATCGTATTCTTATGAGAACAAAAACTTTTCATACAAAGACTTTCCGCTATATTTCCGAATCTTGGCGTCCTTTGATTTGAAGCGTTGCTCAGTCGCAGGGCATGTCGGGAAACAGATGTTACATTTAAAAAGGTAACACTGTCACCTGTTGGACAAGTGGAGCAGGTGCAAGTGCGCAAAGCAATGCAACACAAAACTACACATTCACCATACATATGGTACATGCACAGAATAGCTACAGATATGGAAAAATAACCCTGTGTTCTGTGTTGTGCCACAAGTTCTCATCTGCTGATAAACTTCCCACCTTCATGAGGAGAATTCCTTTATATGGGGCTGAGGAATGGAAAGTGAGGTGGAGGGAAAAGTGACACCATGATGTGAATGATGAAACATCACATTGGTCCATACAATGATAAAATGTTCTGGATTCAACCTCACCTGCCCCCTTTCCTCTCCATGAACGCTCTCATAGAGGTCATCAAGGAATGAAAATAGGCACTCAGCTCCAATTAGGATTTATTTCTTTATTTTGATTCTTTCTTCAGTTTAATTTATGGTGATTTGGAGTTATGTTTTTAAAAGAGTACTGTAAACACACAGAGGTTTGATGCTGGTTGAGTTTAAGCGAGTTCATGAATTTTGACGGATGTGTTTGACAGACACGTGTTTTCAATCAAACCAATGAAAACTGAGAAATGTGAGTTAGCAAACATAATAAAGGCTCAGTATAAAAATATAAAGAAAAAAAAATTATTGTAGTGACAATAATTTTTTTTTATTTTTTATCGCTATAGATTAAAATCAAAAGCTGTGTAGGCTTTAATGTACTGTTGAGTCCAGATCCATATATAACCAAACAGGACTTGCGCATTCGTTTGATGAAGTATGCAGGACAACAGATAAAGTTCAACACGTCTAATTTATTAAAAGTATAGTCAAGCATATAAGTTTGAGATTGCTTACAGAGCTCTGGACCACCCTGCTCTCATCTCGCCTGTATAAGCAGCATGCAGTACTTTATTGTTTCAGACATTCATTCTTATACACACATTCTCTGTGTAACAGGGTCACTCCGCCTCTTCTCTCCTCACACCACTCTGACCTGAACCTGTTATCTAAACATGTCATACTTGTACTCTCTTTACTGTCTTGTCTGTCCCTGTACGTCATTCTGCAATCTCAAACGGCAATCAGGGTCACAATGTTTAATGTTCACATGTCACAATGTTCATAAACAATCATAATCATCAGTTTAAGGCTGACTTGCTTTTTTAATCATACAAAGCATACAGTAGTAAAAATAATATATCCCTTCAGTACATGAATCATTTGCTTTGCTTCCTTTGATTTAGTTTGGACTCCTCTCCTCTCACTGTAGAGCAGCTTGTCTCCTCTCACCAGCTCTTCTTGTAGTCATCTGCTGGGGTGAGTTGACCACACTGCTGTTTTATTGGGCTCACACTCCCAAAACCTGCAGAGATGAAGATGAATGTGGAAGAACTTTAAAAAAAAAAAAAAATAGTTGTAACCACTGGTTGCCCATACGAAAATAAGCACAAAATGAAAAACATATGTAGATATTTATCAGACTTTGTCAGGAATAAGGTGAAGGGACCCCCTTGTCTTTATACTCACTGTGGTCCCTTTTCCACCAGGGAGCCATCGCTCCATTTCCACCCCCCGTCAGCACTACTGCTCCTCAGGCCGAGCCAGTATGAGTCTCCCTGGCTCAGACTGTGGGCTGTTTTCCACAGAAACAGCTGAGAAACATGTCAAAAAACAGTTGCTATCAATTTGCCAAGAAATGTCTTCACTTATTATTTCCTTCTTCTGAAGTTGTACAACTTGATTTTCCGCCCGACCTCTTAGTTTGGAACAAGATCAAGAAAATAAACTGTGGTGCATGTGCAGGAAAACAGTGAAAGACAAAACCTCAGATGACCTCAGGCAGTGACTGCTCCTGTAGATGTCTCCATATTCCACAGAGGTCTTAAATCTATTCTTAACTTCTCTCTCCAATGGTGTGTCTGTGTGTGTGTCCCAACAGCTGATATTTCAGGCAGAGCACCTCAAATGTTTACAACTGGACAGATGTAGAATATATCATCAATGAAGACACATAAACACACACTTGGAAAAGGAGACAGCATTACAGAATACAGAGTGTGTGTTCACCTGCTCGTCCTCTGTCCTGACTGTGGCCACAGAGCCAGAAGAATAGAAGTTCACATGGACACTGAGCTGATTGTGCTCAGTGTAAATTAATACGCTTATGTAAATCAGCTGAACGGTTTTTGCAAATATTTTTTTTGTGTTTAATCTGCAGACAAGTTGCAAATTCTACTCCCACAAAAACATTCTCACATACTTGTGTCAAAGCAGTGGTTCACAACCTTTTTGGCTTATGACCTCTATTACCGTAACCGTAACCATGACCTAGACCTGATTCTAACATTGACCCTAGAGCCAGGTATGATCCTCATGATCCTGGAAATCTCCTCACAAGGTGTAACGTTCCTCGTAAGGTTTCATATCAGGTTGACAGGTTTTGCCCTGATCCTTTCTTCACCTACTGTAGCCTGTGCACACAACTATCATTTACAAATATGTAACAGTCCAGGAAAGGGGAAAAACTCAAACACTTTAACAAAATGACCAACAATCTGGTCAACTAGTGTGAAAGTGAACCTAGCACAGTGCAGGTGTGTGCTTCAAGTGCTTCTGTCTATTGCTGTATATTGTTTCACTAAAGCTGTCAAATAATGTAGTGGAGTAAAAGGTACAACATTTCTAAGAGAAAGAGTAAATGTACTCTATTAGTTTCCACCACTGCTACAATTATTTAACCTTCAGCACACATGGATTTTAATATTGTTTAATTACTCAATCAGGTGAAACTCCTGAATTACTGAGTGAAAACAATGGGGTTGTCTACTATAGAAGCTAATTATAAAAACCACAGCCACACATGACTATTCAAATTAAATAATGAACTCCATATTGATGTCAAAACGCATCTCTACAACAACAAATCCTCCATTGTCTCACTACTCATGACTGAGCACCAGTGTTTGCTACGATTAGGTAATATATGACATTTTATATTGGTAATGAAAGGCGTGCTATCAGCTAGCTAACGTTAGTGAGCTAAACTGTAACTTAAAGGAAAACTTATTAATTAGCTAACATTAGCATTCAGTCGTACATACTTGAAACAGTGTAATTCAAAAACTCTAAAAGGAAGAAAATAAAGTGTATTGAACAAGTTAGCTAGTCAGGTACTGCTAATTACGTTCACGTACCGTGTCTGCCCAACAGAAGGGAGTAGAGTTTTAAGGTCCTGATGGCAGACATAGGAGACGTACTGCTAACATTAAAACCTGGGTATGAGTAACGTCAAAGTTAAGAAATGGTATGGTCCACTGTAGGGGTGTCTGAAATCGTAGTACATGTGAATGTGGGAAACATATTGTAATATTTACAATTACAGATTTCCACTACGAAAACAGAACACTGCCAAAGGACGCCGCTAATGCCTAGCAACAGTTGCTAAGGTATTCGGTTTCCTTTGTTGTCTGTATGGGGGCGTGGCTTAAGTCATAAAATGCCTTTGATCTGAAATTGATGTCGTCATCAGTTTAATTTAGCCTTAAACTATAAGTCCCTCCTGATTACACTTTCAGTCTTTATCTAGTCAGCTTGTGTTAAAAGATCATCGATCCTAATACAGAAAGTATCTCCATGGCTTCAAAAAAACGATCACAGTTGGTCACAGTAGACGGTGTTCGTCCACTCGTAATCTCTTTTTCCCAAAGGATTACAAAGGAACAGTGGCAACTAATAGATTCAGGTGTGGCTGATAATGCCACAAAAACAGTGATTGCAGAGCTGCTTTTGGAACTCATAACATGTGTTTCAAAAGCCGTGTTGACAACTTTCAAGTCCTCAAATGTTGTTGTATCAGAGGAGCATATTCTGTCCAGTGTGAGCAGCACACTCACCCAGAGTTGCGAGGAGTTTCTGAGGCTGGAAGACCAATTCCAGAGTCCCAACATCAAACCCTTGAGGAACTCGATTGTTAAAGAGGTTGCAGAAAGTGTCAAATCTGCCCTCTGTGCTGGTGTGTGCCCTGAGGAGCCTGTTGTAAATCATGTCATCTCCCCCAGGACACTTAATGTAATGGTTCTTCGTGTCCGCAGAATTTTAGTCAAGGTCAAAGCCAGTGGGTTTATGATGATATTTCGCCCACCTTTGACATGCAGGCAGAGAACAAGCAAGGCCACCTCCATAAAGGGTGCCCAGGACAAAATCAAGCTAGAGGATCATTCGACCATCAAAGCTGAAGAGTCAGAAATCCCAGAGAGGTTGCAAAAATTAATGAGCAAGGAGGTGAATGAAATCACACAACCTCTTCTCAATGATATGCCAGACTTGAAGTACAAGATGCTGCGATCTGCATGCTCCCGGGAGATAAAAACTGCTGCAGATCATGTTGGTAAGTTAATTAATGCAAATGATGACGCAGGGCCAAGTCAAAACTCCAAAGAGAAGTCCAGACCAAACTTACACGACATATTGAGCAGCATCGAGACCCCTCTTGCGAAGCAGTTTGTGAAAGCATTGATACATCACACAGTGGCACAACTAAAGTCCAAATTCAACCTAAACAAATTTGAAAGCAGGCAGTCAGTGCAGACACTCATGGCTAGTGTTGATTTTCTGCTTCTCAAAGTGGCTGGTGTCAATAGAGCAGATGATAATAATGTGTTTTGGAAATTGAAGCACGTTTCCAGTGGAAAAGTTCTGAAATTCACTCAAGAACTTAGTGACCTCCTCTACAAGAACATCACAGGCAAGAAGATGCCTATGGTTGTTCCAACACCAATAAGTAAGAAAACTCACAGGACAAAGGCCATTCCTCAGCCTCATGCTAACATGTATGCTGTCATACGGAACAAAGTGCAGTGTTGCCTGGGACTGATGAGCTGGTGGCTGAACACTCAGGCTAAAATTCACAGTGCCAGGGTGACACGCGGTTTAAAGGACCAGTCTTCACAAACAACACAGCCTGCAAATGTTGCAGTCAAGGAGGCAGAACCAAAGAACCCCAAGTCTTCACTAACAATACAACACCCAAATGTTGCAGTCAAGGAGGCAGAACCAAAGAACCCCAAGTCTCCACTAACAATACAACACCCAATTCCAGTCAAGGAGGCAGAACCAAAGAACCCCAAGTCTTCGCAAACAACACTGCCCCCAAATGTTGTTGTGAAGGAGACATCAACAAAGGACCCGAACTCATCGCAAAGAACGCAGCCCCAAAAGGTTGCAGTCGAGGAGGCCGCACCAAAGAACTCCAAGTGTTCACAAACAATACAGCACTCAAAGGTTGCAGTCGAGGAGGCATCAACAAAGGACCCGAACTCATCGCAAACAACACTTCCCCCAAATGTTGTAGTCAAGGAGGCAGCACCTGTGGCAACAGGTACAGAGTCTGCTTCAATATGCGAGGAAATAGAGGATGAAATGAATGAAGACAAAAAGCCTGTGTGGATACTTGTGGAGAAGCTCGTTATGCGGACGTATGAAAAAGCAAAGGTGCCATACACAGCTGGTGTGACAAAGCATTTATTCAAGAAAATATGGCCTGAGGTTGAGGGCATTGACTTTGGTAACACCGAAAAAACCTTTAAAAACCTTGACAAAGCCATTTTCAAGGACCTGATTAAGAAGTGGAGCTCTGCGGAAATGTTGCTGGTTTCCATGAGATTAAAGGAACCAGCAGTTGAGAAATCTCTCGCCTTCTCTTTAAAAAATCACCTGACACAACCAAAACAGCAAAACGCCATCTCCAGGTTCTTCTCGTCTGTGGGCCATTCCATCAGAAACGTCTTCAGAAGAAGAAATAGGGTTGGTGTCATTTAGGGGAAACATCATATTCAGCTTGAGGGAAAAACTTGCCTAGGGTTTCTCTTTTAATCCTTTAAGATGAATGCAATACAGAACTCAAGTCCTGCCTCACATCCAGGTGGCCTCTGTCTTTGAGGGACACAGACCAGCAGACTAGGAGCTTACCTAGATTTGGGTCAGGCCTTGAGCTCTAAGGGCCACCTCATTGACAAACAGTCTGACCTCACAACTTGAACAACCCGGGACACACTGCAGCGAGGACCCAGCCTTTATATATGGTACATACTTAATCAGGTGAGCTACCAGTGTGCCCCCTGAGCATTTTTGAGTGTGAGCGTTATTGACTTTGGTGGCGTGGGTTTTCTCCGGGTACTCCGGTTCCCACATTCATCACAACCATACAAAAATCTATAATAAATATATATTTATATTATATATATAATATCTATTTATCTATAATATATATCTATAATATATATTTATATATATAATATATTCACATATAATAAACAAAATTTAACAGAAATCCCCTATTTTCTCAAACATCTGTGTCTTTTTGTTGAGGGCTGACTCTTTTGAATGTTATATCAAGAAACAGCTATATGATGCTGCAGTAATGTTTGAAAAGGTAACACTTCCACCTGCTGGACATGTGAAGCAGGTACAACAACTTAACTGGTGGTACACAAAAATAGTGACAGGTCAGAAACAGAGTTAGAAGAAGATTTCATATTCTTAACTTAATTAAAATAAGCGGACTAATGCATCAGTGGAAAAATATTCAGTTACATGTATAACGGAAGAGGATAAGGGCCAGGTTTTTTATAGATTTCTTTAAACTCAGAATTGTCAGATTAAAGACAAAACTCAGATGAATATATTTTTTTTCTGTCTACAATCTTAATCTCAAAAGTATCTGTCTGTCAGATAAATTTAGAAGCATAAAGCAGCATAAAACATTTTTACTGATGAAGATTATGATAAATGTAGTTTAATGATATAATACATGGTTATACTCCATGGAAGATGTATGTTATTCCTGACCTTGATAATACTAAAGACATTTTTACACAAGGGCCACTGAATAGTTGAGCTACATGTATTTGAGACGTGTCGTCATGATCACGACAATCAATCCCACAGTCCTCTCCTCTCACTGTAGAGCAGCTTGTCTCCTCTCACAGATCCTCCTCAGCTGGTTGGAGCATCTGGAGGGGAACCAGCTATTCTTGTAATCTCCTGGAGTGAGTCGACCACACAGCTCCATGCTGTCTGCTGTTTGGTCGGGCTCACGCTCCCAAAACCTGCAGAGATGGAGGAGAATTTAAAAGAAAAAAAAAATCTGTTACCATGGCAACCACTGGTTGCCCATATGAAAATAAGCACAAAATGTGTAGATATTTATCAGACTTTGTCAGGGATAAGGTGAAGGGACCCCCTTGTCTTTATACTCACTGTGGTCCCTTTTCCACCAGGGAGCCATCGCTCCATTTCCACCCCCCGTCAGCACTACTGCTCCTCAGGCCGAGCCAGTATGAGTCTCCCTGGCTCAGACTGTGGGCCGTTTTCCACAGAAACAGCTGAGAAACATGTCAAAAAAAGTTGCTATCAAATTGCCAAGAAATGTCTTCACTTATTATTTATTTCTTCTGAAGTTGCACAACTTGATTTTCTGCCCGACCTCTTAGTTTGGAACAAGATCAAGAAAATAAACTGTGGTGCATGTGCAGGAAAACAGTGAAAGACAAAACCTCAGATGACCTCAGGCAGTGACTGCTCCTGTAGATGTCTCCATATTCCACAGAGGTCTTAAATCTATTCTTAACTTCTCTCTCCAATGGTGTGTGTGTGTGTGTGTGTGTGTGTGTGTGTGTCCCAACAGCTGTAGAATATATCATCAATGAACACACATAAACACACTCAGCAAAGGAGGCAGCAGTACAGAATACAGAGTGTGTGTTCACCTGTTCGTCCTCTGTCCTGACTGTGGCCACAGCGCCTCCCACTGCCATGCAGCGGTACTGGCTGCTGATCCAATCAGCTCTGTCCTGACTGAAGAAGAAACATTTCTCTCCTTGAGGCATCCATGAGGCCGGACATGGTCTGCACTCACGCTCTGAGTGGTGAAGGAGAGACAAAAGGACATGGTGGAAATAATTTCATTTTAATCTGAAATGCCAAGCTTACATGAATTTTCAGCAGCTGTGAAAACATCCCAATATGACTGTTATTTGCCCTTTCATGCATGAATTTTTAAATCATAAACAACCTGAAAATGCTTATCCAATCAATTTTATTTTGAAAAGGTTAATTGGGCACCTGCTCATATTAAACTTCTGTATAGTACACATGAATCTGATCATGTTCACTACATGTATTGAAAACATAACTGGGTCTGTGTCAGTTACAGACACAATAGCACAGAGAATTTCTTTTTATCTGAATTCAAAATGTACAGTTCACACAGACACTGAACTGACATTGCTCAATGTAAATTAATAGGCTTATGTAAATCAGCTGAACGGTTTTTGCAGATATTTTCTTTGCGTTGAATCTGCACACACTCAGATGAAGGTTTGGACTCACATACTTGTGTCAAAGCAGTGGTTCACAACCTTTGAATTATCAGGAAATTCACAAGAAAAATATATATTTTTTTAAAACTTTGGGTAGCAGAAATGGGTTTTTTGTTTGTTTCTGCTTCTTAAACTGTAAATGATCTTTAAGCCGTTAATCTTAAAATTTAACTGCTAAGCTGGGAAAAACTGCTTTTGACCAGAACCGTAACCACGACCTAGACCTGATTCTAACAGTGACCCTAAAACCAGGTATGATCCTCAAACTGCCCTTGGAAATCTCCTCACTTTAAAAGGTATAATGATCCTCATAAGTTTGTTCTTTGTTGATCAAGGTATTTTATTAATGTGTTGGAAGAAAATGCACATATATACATTCACTATAAAGTAATTTCTTTTTTCCCTTCCTTCCCCCTCCCTATCCCTCATTACAAACACCTGAACACAATAGCCAGAAAGTTAAGAAATAATACATAAGTACACACACACATATACATTCACATATTACACACTAAAAATTTATTTGATCTGCATTTACAGTTTCAAAGTGAGTAAAGAAAGGCTACCAAGCATTAAATAATTTCTTAATTGATCCCTTTCTATTATATTGAATCTTCTGTAGTTGGGCACAGTACATTACCTCTCTGACCCAAAGCCCACGTACAGGTGGCAGTGGTTCTTTCCATTTTAGTAATATCACCCTTCTAGCTAAAAGAGTACAGAAAGCTATCAGGCTGGCTGAGATTTTATTGATACCAATGCCATTATCGATTCTGCTAATCGATCCGATTCTTTATCGATTCCTTTGGCTTTTCTGTGTGGAAAAAAGTAGCCCTATACAGGTTTTCAGCGTCAACAACACAAATTTTATTATGAGTCTCTGAACACTGAACAACTAGCAACTGCTCTGTAGTTGTTTAATCCCTCGAGGACGGGCTGCTGTCTGCTTCTTTAGGTCTGCCTTGTATTAATTTACTTAAACAGAAAGAAAAAAAATAATCCGCTGACTTGATATGTTGTTGGTTGCAGGCGTTGAATTCTGGTCGTCTGTAGCACTCTAGGCCGAGAAGACGCTGGGCCTAGATGTGGCTGATCTGTTGTACTCAGACTGGATGCCATTCCAATGACTGTAAAGGCGTTAAATGCTTCACTAGGTTCTTAACTTATGGTATTTTGCTCAAAGCATGCGTGTGTAGGTCGATAAGATATTATTTTTGAAAATTTGATGCAAATGATCAGCAGGAGCCCCCCCCCCCCCCCCCCCCCCCCCACTCACCTCCAGAGGTGCCATTGCTGATGAGGCAGTACTGGTTCAGAGCAGGATACTGGGAGAACAGGATGTTATATGACTGGTTGAGCTTCTCCAGTCTGTTTGTCAGATCTCTGACTTTGGTTTCCTGCAGGGTCGACTGTGACTGGAACAACAAGGTGATCTGAACCACTGTTGTATCAAACAAAAACACACAGTAATGTGGAACATAATAAGTAATGTTCACTAAAATGACCAATGAAAAATTGGAAATTTATATGCAAGACCTGTTTGTTTTTTTTTAGATTTATGTCTAAAGCAGGAACCAATGGGCTGCTGTAACCACTGGGCTGCTGGCTGAAGGCCACAGACAGGGTAATAAACTATAAACTATATACTTTACCTGTAACATAATGGGCTGAATAAATACATTTGCTTTGAAATTCCTTCATTATTAGCTCTATATCTAAAGATCAAAAACAAAAATGTTATACATAAATTCAAATATAAGATAACTATTTGACATCCCACACTTTACATGTTGTACTCTTACAAGTACACAAGTCTCTCGTTTCGCTTTTAATCCGTAATATATTTCCCTGGTTAGTTGCACCTGTTCCCATTAGTATGATAAAGTCAAACTATAATGAAGTACTCACAGCAGAGAGTGAGGAGCAGAGTGACGATGGTGAGCAGGAAGCAGAGCAGAGAGAGGTAATGAACCAGCTGTCTGTGCTGACTGAACCAGCCTGAGAGACAACACAGAAATTAGAACACAATTCCAACAGTCCTGCAGTAAATCCTGTTATTTAATTGGCTAATGCTGATTTTTGAACGTTGACTGTTGTACTGGATTGTATGAGGTTCTGCAGATGTACCTAATACACTGGCAGATTGTATTTATCCCACTGACCTCTAATGGACTCCTGCCATACTGATAGTTTCAATTTTATTTGCTGAAGTTCTGAGAAACCTGCAAAATCCGCCTCCCTGCAGCGAGGTTTGTACATGAGCCTAAGCAACTGGGAAATTTTTTCTGCAATGAAATGTTGACGTTTCACTGGGGATAAATAAACATTTGAAGTTTAAATGCATACATGTATCTGTATCAATAAACTTTTTTGCAAAAAAAGAAAAACATATTACTTTTGTCTGTAGATGTTTCCTGTTTTTCTTCCATCACAGCTGATCCATTGTTCACCTCCATGGTTTCATCCAATAGAAAATCAACAGGCAATAAGGTCTGGTTTCAATATTGCATTAATGCACAATAGTTCTGTCTAAGCTGTTTCTCTATGTCCTCATATGTTGTTTTAATAACTAAAATCCAGGTGTAAAAGAAGTGTCCGACTGGTTGGTGTTTGAAGTAGAATTATATGTGAATATGGAAACACTGGCTCCTCTGCAGTTGTATGCAAAGCAGTAATGGGTCTGATAACCAAACAAGCCTGTTAAAGAAGTAGTCAGCTTAAAGTTATATTATACAGAGAGCAGAGACATACACACTTGCACTTTATCCACCATTAAACTGCTTTATTTGTTTATTTAGGCCTAAGGTGACTACATTTGATATTTTTTATTATCTTCCTCCACTTTACTCCCAGATGGTAAAGGAATCTCATGTTTGCTCATTTATATCTTTTATTATAACTTGTTTTAATATTTGAAAAAATATTTTCTAGTTAGAATAGTTGGAAGAGAATCTTTAAACCACACCTTTGAAACTATTTACATTTTTTTCAGAAAATACACATCATTGCAGTTACATCCTCTACTTACCTCTCTGTATGCTTGTAGTAGTTTTCATCGTTGCTGTAGGGGCGTGTCTTTGCTGCTGATTCAAGTTGTGTATCCATGCACAGGGGATTCACAGGTAACAGTCTATCCCTGCATTTCACATAATGTGGAAAACAAGCATTCATGATTGTGAGTTCACATTCTGTCTCTATTTTCTTACATATAAAAACAGAGTGAGTTGAGCAATTCTCTCAGACTGTTTGTTTTGGTGCTTTTCAAAATAACATTAGTCCTAATGTGTCATTGTGTTTTAATAAGTTAATTAATTTTTAATTATGACCAAAACCCTGTTTTGTGAGGTCACAGTGACCTTTGACCTTTGACCACCAAATTCTAATCAGGTCATCCTTGAGTCCAAGTGGATGTTTGGACCAAATTTGAAGAAAATTCCCCGATGAAGAAATTTCAAGTGAATCGTTTCATGGACTTTTGGACCCCACTATATGTATAAGATGTACGGACGATAGAACACCTGAAAACATGATGCCTGCTCTAATACAGTCAGGCGGTGGCTCGTGGCCGCAATTTGTCATGTCTGACATTGAATCGTGGTGCTCTTCTGTTTGACTTTTGAACAGAGAAACAGATCCACTCAGAAAATAAAAAATTTAAAACCTCATACTCAGTCCTACATTGACAAAATGCTATTTTACAGATATGAAGAACACATAACACGTGGATTTTTTTTCTGACTGCCACCACTCTATACTATTCACACACTACAATAGTCAGACTATAGCCTATTTCTGGTCATGAATCCTTGATTTGATCCTTTTATGGTGAGAAGTTTCTATGTAGATACTTGTATTTGAGCACATGCGCATTTCAGCAGATTGGGCTGTAGCTTCGCACAGCTTCAGGGAAATTTACATTTTGTACAGAGGCTCGAGTGGGAATATCTCACTCGACATTGAAACTCTGCAACTAGAGCTATAATATCATGTAGTTATTTAACTTCTAGATGGCTGAACTGACGCAGCAACACTTCCAGCATCTCTGAATTTGGCAACCGCGCACTGTGTGGACGAAGGGAGCGCAGATAAACCATCCTCATCATCAGGACAAGCCTCGGTTACAACGAGCGCGGAGCAGCCACTTGTCAGGACCACAGAACCACTTATCATCACAAGAGTGATACAGCTTTAACATATTTATGTGACAGACTCGAGTTTTTCGCTTTCTGTCAGGAGTGACATAATCTGTATCACTCAGCTTCTGGTGGATACTGTATGGTCTGGATAAGCGTGCAGAGAGAGAGGAGCCAGGGATGGGTAATAGAGCCAGTACTTGAGCGCCAACTTCGAAATGTCGGGCTACAGCTGAACGGTCAAACTAAATTTTCATCTCCACCTGGGAGCTAGCCAGCGCTTTCTGTGCACAGGTATGGGTGTGATGCGAACGCTCACGGAATCTGCTCATGTAATCTAACACGTTACCCTCCGCGGAGGAAGCTGCCGAAAGGGGTTTTTCCTTAAAGAGGACATGAAACACTTAGTGAAGTTCACATAATTTACAAGACATATAACCCCTCTAATCATCCTCACATGCTTAACACCTCTCAGTTTAACTGGATTAAAAATAATAATAATCTAAATTACAGTTTTCTGACGTGTAGCGACATGTTGTCCTGGCGTAGAGCTTGACGTCATGTGGTTGGTTCCGGTGAACATGCTAACGTGTACATATGGTAATCAGTGACAGGATGAGTGACAGTGCACTTATGACAGACTCAATGGACAGTAAGAAAAGCCAAACTAAAAAGTGAATTTGGGGGGGCACTTCTGTATTGCCCCTGGACGCAGCAATGAATTTTATTGAGTTCAAAACAAAGGAAAGATTGTCTATTTTCATTCTTTGCCTCCAAAATGGCAAGTGCTGTTTCGTCGTTGGCTAGCTGCACTGAAACGAGTGAATCCTCGGGTTAGCCGTAATGCTAAGGTTTATGCTAGGGTTACACAAGGACTATGTGGAGAAGATGAGTTTTGAATCCGGTGTCCTAGTCCTTGCCGCACCAACAGGCTGAAACCCGAGGCTGTGCCGTCTGTGTTTAACTTCTCTTCTTACAGGACAGGCTGTACAGACATTCCCACCCCCTCTACTAGCAAGGATGTAGCTGTGCACCGTAAGGAAAGGGCTCAACAGCACAGGCATCTGGCAGAACAGAGAGAGGTGCGCACAATTATGAATGATGACAGGGGAAACAGCTTAAAAAAAACAGAGCCTAGTCGAAATTTAATTGAATAAAGGTCATCATGATATGAAAAAACTTTTTTTTTTTTTTTTGCCTGTACATAGATCATACTCATTCTTCTTAGTTTTACTACTTTTCCACTTGTCATCCAGCTCTGATATTGCACAGTGCATTATTTATATGGACTAAACTACGAATTTTATTTAAGTCTGTCAGTGTGATGATCCACAAAGGCAAAAAACATGTCATCTCAAGCACCACGTTGTGTTGCCGGCCCGCTCTGCACCTCCTGGAACCACCTGCTGCTGCTGCTCCTCCTCCTCCTCCAAATGATTAAAGTGGCTTTGAACTTTCTCTGCTTCTCCTCCTCACCGGCTCGAAAGCATATGCCATAGGGTTTCGATTAACATCAGTGAAAGTCCGCTCTACTTCGTCTTCGGCCATTTTTCGTCGCTTTTCACCGTATGCATGGAATCCCCACACACCAACCTAATGACGTTAGCGTGTGACGTAAAGGCAATATGGCGGCAACCCAGAGTGAAGGCATAAGTTAACATGGATAATAAATCTTTAGTAACTTAGCGTGTAATTGTTTTATATCAAAAAAAATTTCAAAATATATTCTAGCACACTTTATTATGTATAAAAACTTGTAAAATTAGAATGTTTCATTTCCTCTTTAAGTGCCTTCAGAGGACCGCAAACAGTATGACCAAATATGAGTCCTGCTGGGCTAAATCCTAAGGATTCCTGCACTGATTCACGGGCCGCGAAGAGGTCAAAAGGAATACGTTCATCCCAGCTTTTGTCCACCTCCAAACAATACTCATGCAGCATTAATTTCAGAGTTTGGTGCCACCACTACAGGGATTGGGATTCTGGATGATATACACTGGAGATGACATGTCCTACATTTAGAGACTTAAGGACCTGTTTGAAGAGCTTGGATTGAAAATGTGTGCCCTGATCTGTCTGTATAATTTTTGGCAAGCTGAAGGTGGTGAAGAACTTAACTGAAGCACTGACAATGGAACTAGCAGTGATTTTGCGCAGTGGCACTGCTTCAGGAAAACGAGTGGCAGAGCACATAATGGTGATTAAAAATTGGTTCTCGGATTTTGTTCTGGGTGGTGGACCAACACAGTTCATTATGACTCGCTCAAATGGCTGTCCTATGGTGGGTATTGGACACAAGAGAGCTGGCGGAAAGATCTGATTTGGTTTGCCTGCCAACTGACAAATGTGACAAGTGTGACAATGTTTAGTAATATCAGACTTTAACCCTGGCCAGAAAAAGTGTTTCAAAATGCGAGTTTAGGTTTTGTTAACACCTAAAGGACCAGCTCACAGGCTTTCGTGTGCCATAATTAACACCTGCTCGCGATAACCAGTGGGCACGACAATTTGATTTATTATACTCCAGTCCATCCCCTCAGCTATTGTCGGTGACCATCTACGCATGAGTACGTCGTGGTCAACAAAATATGTCCGGGCTTCATCCCCACTCTGCCCATTACTCACCACAGCAGTGAAACATTTATTTGAGGTTTGATCCGTTTTCTGAGCAACAATGAGTTGTTCCCGACTTACCGGAATCCGCAGACCATCTGGCGACAGACCACTGATTTTCCTTACCTTTTCGTTTCCAGTTTTTGCAGGAGATTCTGTGGGCACATTGGTGTCCGATTTCGTTTCCCCTGTGAAAACTTTCATCAACACACAGTCAGACAATTCAACATCTGCTGGGTTTTGAGTCTTTCTCTCCGCACAAAGTTTCGGCGTGTGCGCGCGTGTCATTACGCGAGAAGGAAACAACCCGGGCTGTGCCGGAAAGTATGGGTGTGACGGTTAACACTTCGAGAGCAGGAGTCACTTTAGCCGGAGCAATATCATTTCCCTTCAACATAGTGACCCCACGGATTGGCAGAGCCGGACAGACAGCTACAGGGAAAAATCCACTGATTAATTTGGACTGCACATGCACCTGGTGCAGTGGCCACGGAACATAACCCATTTCGATATCACTGGGTACAGTACTGTAACAACAGGCAGACTGGTCGGAAAAGGGCACCACTCTGGTAAGGATGACAGATTCAGAGCCCCCAGTACTGCGCAAGATACACATGGGGCGCTGATCCCCTGGTTCGCCACTTAATGACACTAAACCCTCGAAAATGAACGGTTTGAAACAAGGGTCGGGGTGCTCGTCGTCGCTCTTATCTGCGGGCGTTTCACACAGTCCAGATTGTATTAACCCGATCCCTTTTGGAGTTTGTGCACTTGGAGACAACTGTTGCTGCTCTTTAAGCTTTAACAGCAAACAATTTGCGATAACATGCCCTGCTTTGTGGCAATAGAAGTATTCTCTCTCCTCTGCGACCAGCAGGAGCTTTGTTAGCGCTACCCTGAGTGGCAGGAATTGAACAGGCTCTATCAGTAGAGAGGAAGGAATAGGTAACCTTGTGCGTAAGCACATACTCATCAGCCAAGACAGCTGCAGTAGATAATGACCCTACCTTCTGTTCGTTTTAATATACCGCTATGTGCTCTGGTAAGCTCTTCTTGAACTCCTCCAGCAACATAAGCTCTCATAGGTCAGAAAAATACTAAATTTTAGCAGCAAAACACCATGTATCAAGCATCACCCTTATCCCAAGCAAACTCTACACAGGTTTGAGTTGAAGACTTTCTGTGGTCTCTGGACTTTTGTCTATAGGCTTCCGAAACCAATTCATAGGCACGCAAAATTGCAGCCTTCACTGTGTTATACACAAAACTGTCCTCTAGGAGAAGCGCTGACACTACGTCTGGGGCTTTCCTATGAATTTTGCATTGCAACAGCAAGGGCCAGGCATCTAGAGGCCACTTAAAAGCTGTTGCAATATGCTCAAAGGCACTAAAATATGAGTCCACTTCAGTTTCTCAGAAGGTTGGCACCAAGGCAATATGTTTGCTGATATCAAATGAATTTCATTGTAAACTAGTGGAAGTGGAAGGTGTGCCCATTGTGACAGAGACGGCCTCTGACGTAAGAGTCTCTTTTTGTGAATTAAGCTCAAGCTGACGCAGCCTCACAGCTTTGTTTGCCTCAATTTCCAGCTTTTTGACTTGCAGGCGGAACGCAAGCTGTGCCTGACGATCCTGTGCCTTTTCTTGAGCCTCCAGACGGAGACGAGCTAGGCGTACTTTCAGCCAAGCCTCATCCTGAGTCCCTGAAGAAGCAGGAGAAAAGGGGTTGTAACGAGGAAGAGTAACCAGCGTTTTCACCCGGCCCTTTACCCAGAAGTCAACACCCAGGTCTGCCTGCGCCATTAGCTCCACTGGGAGCTTCCCTCCCCTGGCTACCCTGAGCCAGGGCGCCGTCATCCTGCACAAAAGACTCGGAAGGCACCAACAGAGCAATCACTCCCAACTCCACCAGTTTACCCACAACCAGAGCCTTAAGCTCTTTCGTAATCAGCTGTTGATGTCCTGCAATAACTGATAGATCGTCTTTTCGACAAGTGTCAATTTGCTCTAAAGAGGGACTATGAAAGAACTGCTCCAGATTAAACTGCCATTTTTTATTTTTATTTTTTAATCCACAAAACAATCAGCCACTAAACAACTAAGTGTACTCCCGTATAGATCCTGGATGAGGTTATCCATTTATCCTAGTCATGTCGTTATCAGTTTAATTTAGCCTTAAACTATAAGTCCCTCCTGATTACACTTTCAGTCTTTATCTAGTCAGCTTGTGTTAAAAGATCATCGATCCTAATATAGAAAGTATCTCCATGGCTTCAAAAAAACGATCACAGTTGGTCACAGTAGACGGTGTTCGTCCACTCGTAATCTCTTTTTCCCAAAGGATTACAAAGGAACAGTGGCAACTAATAGATTCAGGTGTGGCTGATAATGCCACAAAAACAGTGATTGCAGAGCTGCTTTTGGAACTCATAACATGTGTTTCAAAAGCCGTGTTGACAACTTTCAAGTCCTCAAATGTTGTTGTATCAGAGGAGCATATTCTGTCCAGTGTGAGCAGCACACTCACCCAGAGTTGCGAGGAGTTTCTGAGGCTGGAAGACCAATTCCAGAGTCCCAACATCAAACCCTTGAGGAACTCGATTGTTAAAGAGGTTGCAGAAAGTGTCAAATCTGCCCTCTGTGCTGGTGTGTGCCCTGAGGAGCCTGTTGTAAATCATGTCATCTCCCCCAGCACAATTAATGTAATGGTTCTTCGTGTTTATGATGATATTTCGCCCACCTTTGACATGCAGGCAGAGAACAAGCAAGGCCACCTCCATAAAGGGTGCCCAGGACAAAATCAAGCTAGAGGATCATTCAACTATCAAAGTTGAAGAGGCAGAAATCCCAGAGAGGTTGCAAAAATTAATGAGCAAGGAGGTGAATGAAATCACAGAACCTCTTCTCAATGATATGCCAGACTTGAAGTACAAGCTGCTGTGATCTGCATGCTCCCGGGAGATAAAAACTGCTGCACATCACATTGGTAAGTTAATTCCATCCATGGCAAGGCCCGGATTTAACTGAAAATTTAGGTACCACCGACCCCCTTTAATACCTCAGAAAAAAAGGTTAAAAGGTGAATATATAAAATCACAATTAACAATTTATTAAAAAAAAAAAACTATAGAAAATATAAGAGGTGCCTCAAGATCTAATTTTCCCATATACAGTATATAAGTGAATAACAGGAACACACAAAAAAAGGAGCTGTAGGCTTAGCAGCTGTGGCCGCAGACAGGGAAGGAAGAAAATTTACACTGGGGGAGAGCACCTCACCACACTCTGGTGCCCTACACACTCAAACAGCAAATCAACTAAAGGGATGCAAATAAATAGTGAAGGAAGTGCAAAATTTTTCAAACACACTATTATGGGGGGGGTGATGAAGCACAGGTGAGGAACTCTACCACCAAACCCTACACCATAAGGCCGGCCACGCTCGCTGCCGCACCTACAGCACTTGTACAGAGACCAAAAAAAAGAACAGGTATTAGAACTCAAGACGGGTACAAATTCTTGGGGGAAATGACCAAACCAATACCAGGGCCAATGCAGTGTGCAAACAATGAAACAACTAAACAGACAGTTTAGCCAAAACACAATAACTAAACCAACAAAACAAACAGAGCAGAGACAGCACACCACAGGCTCACCAGGCAGAGAGATAGAGCAGCAGCATCGAGGTAGATATATAGCCTTCCCCAAACAATTAAAACCAGGAAGTGGGCGTGACTAAACCCGATGGTGGCCTGAAAGGGATCTCACACTACCTGCTTACACAAGCTTACATGATATATTGAGCAGCATCGAGACCCCTCTTGCGAAGCAGTTTGTGAAAGCATTGATACATCACACAGTGGCACAACTAAAGTCCAAATTTAACCTAAACAAATTTGAAAGCAGGCAGTCAGTGCAGACACTCATGGCTAGTGTTGATTCTCTGCTTCTCAAAGTGGCTGGTGTCAAAAGAGCAGGTGATAATAATGTGTTTTGGAAATTGAAGCACGTTTCCAGTGGAAAAGTTCTGAAATTCACTCAAGAACTTAGTGACCTCCTCTACAAGAACATCACAGGCAAGAAGATGCCTATGGTTGTTCCAACACCAATAAGTAAGAAAACTCACAGGACAAAGGCCATTCCTCAGCCACATGCTAACATGTATGCTGTCATACGGAACAAAGTGCAGTGTTGCCTGGGACTGATGAGCTGGTGGCTGAACACTCAGGCTAAAATTCACAGTGCCAGGGTGACACGCGGTTTGAAGGACCAGTCTTCACAAACAACAATGCCCCCAAATGTTGTTGTGAAGGAGACATCAGCAAAGGACCCAAATTCATCACAAAGAACACAGCCCCAAAAGGTTGTAGTCAAGGAGACTTCACCTGTGGCAACAGGTACAGAGCTCATTATATGGACGTGTGAAAAAGCACAGATGCTCTTCATACACAGATGGTGTGACAGAGCATTTATTCGAAAAAATATGGCCTGACCTTTAAAAACCTTGACAAAGCCATTTTCAAGGACCTGTGTAAGAAGTGGAGCTGTGCAGAGATGGTGCTGGTTTCCATGAGATTAAAGGAACCAGAAGTTGAAAAATCGGTCGCCTCCGCTTAAAAAAATCGCCTGACACAACCAAAACAGCGAAACGCCATCTCCAGGTTCTTCTCGTCTGTGGGCCATTCCATTAGAAACGTCTTCAGAAGAAGAAATACGACTGGTGTCATTTAGGGGAAACATCATATTCAGCTTGAGGGAAAAACTTGCCTAGGGTTTCTCTGATATATGGTACATACTTAATCAGGTGAGCTACCAGTGTGCCCCCTGAGCTTTTTTGAATGTCAGCGTTATTGACTATGGTGGCGTGGGTTTTTTCTCCAGGTGCTCCGGTTTCCTCCCACATTCTTCACAACCATACAACAATCTATAATAAACATATATTTATAATATATATAATATATTCACATATAATAAACCAAATTAAACAGAAATCACCCAATTTTCTCAACCATCTGTGTCTTTTTGTTTGAGGGCTGACTCTCTTGAATGTTATAGCAAGAAACAGCTATATTTGAAAAGGTAACACTTCCACCTGCTGGACATGTGAAGTAGGTGCAACAACTGAAAGATGATGTACACAAAAATAGTGACAGGTCAGAAACAGAGTTAGAAGAAGTTTTCATATTCTTTACTTATTTGAAGTAAGCGAACAATACATCAGTGGAAAAATATTCAGTTACATGTATTATGGAAGATCATATGGGCCAGGTTTTTTTTTAGATTTCTTTAAACTCAGAATTCTCAGATTAAAGACAAAATTTAGATTTAATATATTTTTTTCTGTCTGCAATCTGCCCAGTGTACGTGATTGCTCAGGTAGCCTATGTATGCGTATTCTGGTGCGGTAGTATGGATGCAAATCATTTCTGATACGGAACAAAAACAGCCGTCTGGATGGATGGATGGATGAAAACGTAGAAGGGTGGATGGAGCCTAAAATGGGGCCAGCAGCGTTTTAGAAAAGTCTCAGTTTTCGGTGCTTGAAAACAGCACAGCTGTGTGGACAGGAAGCATAAACATAGCAAAAGAGATGCATTTTAAAACCAAAATGTACACACAAACATCTTATTTTGGAACAAGATCAAGAAAAACTGGTGCATGTGCAGGAAAAAAGTGAAAGACAAAACCTCAGATGACCTCAGGCAGTGACTGCTCCTGCAGATGTCTCCATATTTCACAGAGGTCTTAAATCTATTCTTAACTACTCTCTCCAATGGTGTGTGTGTGTGTGTGTGTGTGTGTGTACGTGTGTGTGCTAGTTGAAGTGTGTGTCCTTACAGCTGATATTTCAGGAAGAACATCTCAAATGTTTACAACTGGACAGATGTAGAGTATATCATCAATGAAGACACATAAACACACACTCAGAAAAGAAGGCAGCAGTTTTATGTGTATAATAATGGAATATAAACTCACTTATACTGACTAAATGAATGAAATATGTAAAGAAAATGTGTTCAATGAATAAATAAAACACAGTCACAGTGTGATTGTGTTCACATGCTCGTCCTCTGTCCTGGCTGTGGCCACAGCGCCCCCCAGTGCCATGCAGCGCTACTGGCTGCTGTTCCAGTCGGCTTTGTCCTGATTGAATAAGAAACATTTTTGTCCCTGATGCATCCACCCTGCCGGACATGGTCTGAACTCCCGCTCTGAGTGGTGAAAGAGAGACAAGAAGACATGGTGGAAATAATTTATCCTCTCAGTTTATTTTAATCTGCCTCAAGCTCCGGATGACCTTTACATAACAGAAATGCCAAAGCCTGCATCAATTTTCAGCAGCGATTTGAAATTTTGCAGCTGTGAAAGCATCCCAATATGACTGTTTCTTGCCCTTTCATGCCTGAATTATTAAATCATGAAGTCGCTTGTTTTATTCAGAAGTGTAAAAACTCACAATAAAACAACACTGAAATTCTTATCAAAAAAGTTTTCTTTTGAAAAGGTTAAATGTGCATGATTAAATTAAACTACTATAAATTATGAACGATTGATAATACCAACTGTAATAAATAATATTGTGTGATTTAAGTATGCTGGTGCAAATAACATCATTAATTCACTTTAAACTATATTCGAAGGCTGATTGAAAGGTTTATCATACTCACTGCAGTGAGCAGTTATAGTTTCAGTTACAGACACAAAAGCACAGAGAATTTCTTTTTATCTGAATCCAAAATGAACAGTTAACACAGTTACACATGAGCTGATTGTGGTCTGTGTACTTTTTCAAATCACTGAGCACATTGGAGCTTCTGGGTCAAATGACTTTTGCAGATATTTGTGTTTAATCTCCAGACTGAGTTGGCTGTTACACAAAATACCAAACTCAAATTACTTTTCAGAATATCTCCAGTTGTAATTTTACACACACACACACACACACACACACACACACACACACACACCAAAAAGACAGAAAACATACACACATGTCACACGAATGTCCCATCACCTGTTTCCATGGTTACGGGATAATAAAGGATGTGTCCGGGAGAAAACTGAAAAGATTCATTCTAAAATAAAATGAGGGATCTCTTCATGTTTGACATGATTACAGCTTTTAAGGCAGAGACCATGACGTTATCAAGTTTAAGCTTTTTAATTATTATACACACCCAGGATTTCAAGTGTCAAATTGCTCTGTACAAAATAACAAATAAAATTCACATTAATTGTAGGGTAAGTGGCACTTGTCTATTATTACAATATTAAATTATGTCTTTTATTATTTTATTTTTTAATCAAAACCTTTAGACTAATGGGCACTCCAAGAGCAAAAAGCACCTCATTAATATGATGACAAATCAGTAAATAATTAACTAATATAATGAGTGAAACCCAACAATATAGTCTTCTTAAACCCACTTGACATTGCCCATGAAAATAATTGATTTTCATGTGAAATGGCCTAAAAACAGGAAAATTGCTCGTGCTCCAAAAATCCACTTAATGCACTTGATCTCTGTGCAAAGTGAAAAGCATGTTTTTCTTCTTCCATCAGAGCTGATCCTTAGTTCACCCCCATGGTTTCATCCAACAGAGAATCAACAGGCATGAAGGTTTGGTTTCAGTAATTCAATACACAGTAGCTCTGTTTAAGCTGTTTCTCCAAGTCCCCATGTTGTTTTAATGAATAAGATCTAGGTGTAAAAGAAGTGTAGCTCTGGTTGGTGTTTAAAGTAAAATTATATGTGAGTATGGAAACTCTGCAGTCATACGCAAATATTGTACTTTTTACTTCACTGTATTTATTTCCAGATTCAGATTTATAATAGATAAATAAATTATGATGTATCATCATAAGATCAGGTAAGACTATTGATCCTCATGGTGAAAATTCACAAGCTTCACAAGCTTCCCTGCAGCATATGAAGTAATTCAAATCAGTCCAACCGTCACCGGCAACATTAAAGTGAAACAAAAATACCAACACAGTGGTATAAACCAATGATCCAAGATACATTATTCGAAATGGGCCATTTGTGTAATGCATACTTTTACTTTTGAGACTTCTAGTATATTGTACATATTTCAGTGGTGCCCAACATGTGGGCTTGTGTTGACATGTTATTATAAAAAAATAGATAATGTTTTAAAATGAAATGATCTTGCATGCTAAAGGATTACATCCATGCCAACAAAGCAGTATCAAAATGGATATAGTTGGTTAGCAACAAGAAGAATTAAAAGGAAAGAGTCGAGAAACAGATGATGAATTGTGTGAAGTGATCTCTCCCCGCCATAGAAAAAAGAAAAACTGAGCTTCCCCTGCTTCCAGTTCAGTCCTGAGTCCAATCATTATTTCGCTTCTGTATTGTTATGGGGTCAGATACCAACATTTTTGAGATTTTCAAGTGGGCCATGAGTTGGGGAAGATCACATAATGCAAAAGACAGCATTTGATTGTGAGCTCAATTTTACATGACTGTTTTATCTTTCAAAACAGTGTGAGGCGATGAATCCTTATTCTGTTGCATTACCTGTCAGAGAGGACAATGCATTCATGTTAAAATGCATCATATCAGTCACAAAACAAAATATGTGAATATATTGTACAGTGCAAAAAAAGAGTTTGCAGTCCTGTTTGAATTCATAAAATATTTTGAATAGTTTTATTCAAAATCCTGACACAGGCCTATTTACAAATATTTGACAGCGTTTATAGTGCATTTTTCTTCCTCTTTCAAGTTTCATAATTCAGTTTATAGTTTTGGCTTACACACAAAGGAGGGAAAGTTGACTGAACACACTGTAATACTTTGTATATTTACAGCCAAAAAAAAAAAAAAAAAGACAAGAATAAACATAACAGAAAAGCTAATAAACATTCAAATGTACACCAAAGGCGAGGATAAGCAAGTCTTTATGCATACAGTTGTATAATCTTATTTTTACGTGTCTTATGTCAACATTCAGACTACACAGTAAGGGAGTAGAAGGAGTTGGATGAACCCACGTCTAAGTAACAAAGATATCAATGTCACATGCATTTGGCCCACTATCATGAAGAAACAACAGCGTGTTTTCAAAGTGCTGCTTGTCTTGGCATTACAGTCGAAGAAACGTTTTGCAGATATTTACAGTTGTAGCGCGACACAGTCGGGATGATGTGGTTCTGATGATTGTCCGTCACCATGGCAACAACAGATGCCTCTTTTTTTTTTTTTACTGACAAAAGTGATGAGTTCAAAACAGGATGGAGTTTTATAACTGATAAGTAATAAACAGTTACTTCCAAAGTTGTGCTTTACAAACAAACACAGGGTAAAGTGAGGGTTGAGAAAGTGCTATGTACTTTTATTTACATTGTGAGAAATACCATAATAAACCCTTTAATTAATTAAAAACAGTCTAACTGATATCATTTACATGTACAAAAACCTCTTTTGTTATAAAAATGTGAAAGTGCGGCTACAAACAGCATGAGATCAACACTGTCTCTTTTCACCTCTTCATCTTCTCTGAGCATGTGCGAGTGTGTATCTGTGTGTGTGTGTGTATGTGTGTGTGTGTGTGTGTGTGTGTGTGTGTGTGTGTGTGTTTGTGTGTCTGTCTCTGCCATGTGGTTTGAGCTGGTCGGAAATAGGCAGGATCAGATCAGTTGTCCACAGGTAAATCCCGCTTTAAGCCACCGGTTGCCGAGGAGACATCGGTATTACCGTGATGACACGTTGAGGGACAGCGAACCTGCACTGATGCAGTCAGGTGGTGGCTCGTGGTCATGATGTGTCATGTTTGACATCGAGCCGTGGTGCTCTTCTATTTCACTTTTGAACAGACAGAGACATGGAAAGTCATAGTCCTGCACTGACAAAATGCAATTTTACAGGTGTGAAGAACATAGAACACATGGATTATATATTTTTTTCTGAACGCCACAAATGCAAATTGAGTTTCCTTTCTACAAAAAAGCGTGTTCGAGAGTTTTCAATATGAAATACTAATATAAAACAGTCTGCCAAAAACTTAGTGTGCAAAATCAACATCATTCGGTTGTGCTAACCCTGCGCCAAATTCAACCTGCATTGTAAAAAAGTCCTGCAACAGCATTATTCCTTTGTCTCCGCAAAATAACGAGCAGATATTTGATTGGCAGTACTTCAGCAACATGTATGAATCATCACGACTCAGGTGGCTTGCTCTGTGATCGTGCCTTTCAGCCACCCTTTCCCCCTCCTGCAATGCTTATGTTGCTCAAATACCGAAGAAAAGAAGCTAGAGCAGGCGAGCTAATGGCAACCAGCAACCTTTGGACCTGGTCTGATGGAAGGAAATCCTATTATGTGTTTCGGAATCCCTCAGAGCAGCCGCAGCCATGACCACACAGCCGGTAAATCCAAAGCCCTGCGCTCTTTGGAGCCTTCAAAGTCATCCTGCTGAGAGTGTGAGAGCGAGGAAGTGAGGGTGTGGGTTGAGAAGGCAGAAAGATCGGACAGGAATGGCAAAAAAAGAATATATATATATACAGGATATATATATATATATATAAATATATATATATATAGAAACAGCAAAATGACTCCTCACTCTGCCTGTTGCCCATGGCTGACCTTGAGTTATTAAAGTTCTGCAAGCAGTGAAATAAATTATTCCCTCATCTTTGATCCACGACGAAATCCTATTTGCCATTTCTGACACAGATGATGCTACAGATTTGCGTGTGAGGGTCCAGCGTCAGTCCTTAGTGGCAGGGTTCAAAGGGGAACTCGGTGAGCCCGCCGTGGAGCTCCACCGATTCCTCCGACCAGGACATGATGTCACCGACGAGGTGGCCCGCGCAGGTCGCCTGGCTGTAGATCTCGTTTGGTGTCAGGACTCTGGACCAGAACTGAAGATCTGACAGCTCCCCCATGAAGGACTGAGTGACGTCGAAGCGGCCACCCATTGTGTCCTGTGGACAGCAAAGAAGAGTTTTTGTTGAGATTTGAAATGTGGGAGGTAAAAGTCCAGAGAGGAAAGTCCGTCTGATACAGCACATATTCAGTATTTTGCCCTTCACAATCAGATATTGTTTTTCCTACCTGCTCCTGCCCCAGGATGAAAATCCCCCCTGGTTTGATGGAGTGCCAGGGTGACAGGTTTTGCCCCGAGCCTTTCTTCACCCCATCCTGGTAGGCCTCCCAGACGCCATCACGTGTCGACCACGTCACACACACGTGATGCCATTTCCCGTCTGTCATAGTTATGGGCAATGTCACCGCCTAAACACACAGGTGGAGAGAGAGACAGGTAGAGAGGGACAGATGTGAGAACAAGTCATCCATATTCCACTGGGACTCCGCAAACTTACTACAGTTCATCACGAATGTGGCTTGAAACCTTTTTTTGACTTGTGACCCCTTGAAATAAAAGTGTCTTCTTGCCTCTTTATAAGAAGCTGCCTATGTCTGTGAGGTGTGATTTCTTTCACCACAACCAGAATTTCAGAAAATGTTAAAGGTCCCATATTGTATAAAGGCAGATTTCCGTGTGTTCAAGCCCTGCAAACTGTCCACCCTTGCAGGATTTGGTTTCTCTGAGTTTTTACTTGAAATCTGCTATATTTTTTATTGGATCACTCAGAAAACTCAGAGCTCAGAGCCTCCTCTCTTCTGATTGGTTCACCAAGCTGTTGTTACTAGAGCTCCAGAGGGAAGCCAGAGAGAGGAGATGTAAAACTACACTGAAATGGTTTTTGGTTCTTAAAACCACAAATATATCTTCTTATGGATCAACGCTCTCATCACATCATTTTGAATGATTCATTTTGCACCAATGAAATTACTTCAAAGTAATTAATCATGAAAGCAAAATTTTACAAATAGGACAGATCTGTCTAAATGAACCTTATTTAGATAATAAAAAATAATACGCTTATTTAAATTGTAATTTGTGACAAAGTGGATAAATGAAGACACTTAGTCTGTGGTAAGCTAATGGGTTAATTGAGGCCTGACCTGACCCTACAACTCAGGACATGTCATCATGACGTAGGGGTGACAACAAAAGGTGCAGACTCCCCCGCACTGATGTCTGATGACTCACTTTTGATGAGATGAGCATCTACACAGAAACCAAGCTTTTTCTTTCTTTCTTTCTTTCTTTCTTTCTTTCGTCAGGAAAGAAAAAGGCAACAGACCTCTTTACCCAATATCATCACAGCTGTAGACAGCTCTACACGACAGCGCTCACTGCTGTACGGGACAATATGAGAATCTCCTCAACTCCAGAAAATTAAAAAAGACTGAAATTAATCTTCATCCTGAAGATCGTTTAACTGTGTCATTGATCAGTTTGATGACTGCCAAGTGTGTGACTAGGAGAAAACAAACATGACAGTTTATCTCCCCAGCTAATGTCACTCCTACAGACAATTAGGCCAATCAATTACAATAATCAGATTAATTGCTTTGTTGATTTGTGCATGCTGTGCAGAGTACGGGAGCGAGGAAGGGAAAGAGTCGAGCATCTGTCTTCCGTTTAGGGGAAAAAGGTATCAGCCTTTCAGGGAATGAAAGATTAGGAGGCTAATAGGACAATTTAATCATTTTCATGTCAGCAATGTGTGTACAGGTTAATGTCTCGTTAAATTGTTAAGTGTCATTCAAACTCAGATTTACACCAAAAGATGAATATTTAATTCTAAAATATTTTCAGCACTTCTGGGAAAGAATCTGTGCCATGAACTCCTTTGTAGCTCTTAGAATTCCCATGACCCCCTGCAATGACTGAGGGACTGAGGTTGACCCCAAGTGCTCCTTGTCAGAGACCAGACTGCGTGTTGGTGACATAAGAAGTTAGTGGATTAATAGTACATCATCAGTTTTCACTCATGAATAGAACCACCACAATACTAGATGATAAGTGATCAGGCCACATTGTGCTTTAATTTTTATTCCCCACAATTACTGTGTTTCCATTCCTTATTTACTTGATTTACTTACTTACTTTATTTAATGAAATATATACAGCGACAGTGGTCTATTAAATGGAGTTATATCAGCCTATTACCATCCAGAACAGCAGTTTACAGTTAGCAGAAGGCAAATATTGTAGCTGTGCTAATCAGTGTCCCCCTGCATGAGAAACTTGTTGGAGAATATACAAGATGTGCAATATTTTTGAGGTGTAAATCCATCTGAAAGTACCCTTTGTTGGCAAATGTGCAGCTGTGTCCGTGCCTATTGTTTGCTCTATGCATTATATGTCGGTATTTAAACTTAACGCCAGTTTATGCCACTCTTTATGTTACCATCAATAGGTGTCGACACACCATATAGGCAGCACTTTTATCAACAGTTTGGCACATCCCAGCCACAGTACCTTGAACACTCATCTCCACCCCCACCCTTTAGTGTGTGCATGTCACTGCCTGTCACGCTCAACTGACTGACCAGTGACTGAGAGCATAACATGACTCTGTGTAAGTACTGTGCTCCTGATTCTGAGGTCACCGACCTCACCTTAGAGCTCTGACCTCCACTGGTGAGATGATGCTGTCCTGTCAGTCTGAGCTGTGACTATCACACCTCACTGTGCAAGATTAGTAACACTTCTGTGGATGTGTGTGAACTGCATTATTACCTGATGTATCCTAAAGCTCAGAGAAGCAGCAATTATGACTGGAAAATCCCTCTATAAGAAATTCATAGAGAGTCTATAATCCTTTAATAAAGAGTACTGACCAATGTTTCCTGTGCCTGACCTGAAGTCCGAGTGCTGTGGCATGATATGGTGACAGATTGGTTTGGGTCATATGTGTTGGCTGTACATGACTACATTGCATTGCTTTTACCTTGTCGTTGATTAGCAGCTCCATGGGGTTACTGCCCCATTCGACAAGCACCAGCTCATTGGCTTGCCCTGGTACTGCGTAGGAGAAGGGAGTGCCGAGGCCTGGACCTGCCCCTGCCTTCAGCCACAGGCAGATGGTCAGGGCAAAGATCTCTTTGACCACCGGCCGCTTCATCCTGCCATACATGTAGTTGGTCCTCATGGGGAAGTCGAGCAGGAAAGCACTGGGACTTTTTAGCTTCTTGTGGTCTCCTGGTGAGACGGAGACAGCAGAGTTTAGATTCAGCTCAGTACACACTGTTCTATCACCAGCAGCTGGTTGAGGTTGAATGGTCAAAGACCTACTGTACATTCGTCGTAATAGTAACACGCAAGTAATGCTGGAACAGTCAGTTTGATTAGTTTACATACAAAAAAATACTTGGTCAGGTTCAGGAAAAGATCGTGGTTTGTTGAAATAAGTACTTTGTCAAAGTTAGGACCTTTGTCATCAAGGTTTTGGAACAGTCAAGGAAACTATTGGTTTCACACGGGAAATGAAGCGCAGTTTCCTGTGTGAAAGTCTTGTGTTCTGTCGACCCACCTCATAATATGTACCTTGTTGCTTTTATACTACATCACTGCACAGTCTCAAATGTAAAACAATCATAGAGTAGCTATGTTTGTACCGTGGTCATTGTTGCCATGGTGCAGTTGGCTAAGCACTGTTTCCAGTTTGTTGTGCGCGGTGCCTCGGGCACTCGGCTCTTTGCTGTTGAAAGGCAGTCGCCGTGGGTGATGATCGCTGCCATGGTGGCTTTCATGGTGGTCGGTGCTGTGGTGCTTGTCATCATGGTGATCATCGTGGTGGTCATCGTGGTGGCCAAGTTCGTGGTGAATGTCTTGGTGATCAGTGTCGTGGTGGTCGTTGTGATGCTCATCGTGGTGGTCGTTGTGATGGTCATCGTGGTGGTCGCTGTGATGGTCGTCATAGTGACCGCGATGCCGGCCATGGTGCCGGTCATAATGGTGGTCATAGTGGTGACTTTGATGGCGACTGTGGTGACCACTGTGATGGTTGTACCGGTGGCTACTGTGGTGGTTGTTGCGATGGCTGTCATGGTGGTTATCATGGTGACCAGTACCATGGTGGTCATCATGGCGGGTGTCATGATGGCTGTTGCCATGGTTATCATCATGATGATCATCATGATGGTCATCGTAGTTGCTGCTACTGCGGTGGTCGTCATGGTGATCGTCGTGGTGATCACCGTGATGGTCTTTATGGTGGCCGTAGTCATGGTGATCTCGGTAGTAGCTGTGCAGCTGCTCCTCCAGGGCGTTGATTTTCCGCTGGAGGAGTTCTCTTAGGGAGCTGGAGTAGGAGCTGGAAGAGTTCCTCGCCTGTTGACATGCAAAACATGCGTCAATAATAATAATAAAAATAAAAATGACAGCCTAAATAGAGCTGAAGCTTCAGAAACTCTTCTGTGGGATTGAGTAAATTTTTACATAATAAAATAAATCATATAGTTTTAGAGGGTTATAAATATTCTTTGTTTGAAACTCTTTCTTACATGTTTGATTTAGGACATATCTTTATGTCAGTGACATACATGGTTCATGTACTTAAAAAAAGCCTTTAGCCAATGTATTTGTGCTGACCTGCATATCTTTTTTAAACACCAGGTCCTGTTACCTTCCTCTACCCTAAACAATCGATCATAGTGTTTATTTAAGGTAGTAGACCAATTCCCACCCCGGGAATACTTTCAGCATCATATCCATCATCATTGTAATCATACCCAGTCCAGTCCTTATCTATGACACATCCAATAGTAGGACTTCAAATTGACAATGGTCACAATTAAAAATGACATTAATATATTAGTAAAATAAGTTAATTTAAAAAAAAAAAAGTGTAGGAGCTTTTTAGAAAAGAAAAAGAAAGAAAAGAAAAAAAAGAATCTTTTAAAGAAAAGCAATGAGCAGAAAGACACTGTACACATATAATTGTGAATTTTACAAAAAAACAAACAAACAAACAAACAAACAAAAGAAACTATACTGAGCTAACATATCTACACAGCTATCTCCATGACAACTGAACAAATTCCTTCTGCTGATGAAGACCATGTGATACTGTTGAAAGCTCTGGATAAAAGCAAGTATTTTGGACCTTGAGCTGGGATTGTTTGGTCAAACTAGTAATTCCAAGGTCAAGAATTGGACCGGAAAAAAATGAGAAAAAGTTTAGAGTCAGAATTTTTTTGCAGCAAATTTAGTGAAGTGAATAAAGAAGAATTGTAAAGCCCAAGCCCCCCTCCATCCTCTCCCTTGCTCATCCTTGTCTTCCTCATCGGCAAATCCGGCTTTGTTCCCTGCCAGCACATGCCATGATTAATAGCCGCGTCAGGGAGGATGAAGCTAATTGAAGGTGAGGCTGGCTAGCACCCTTCGGCGCGTGGCCAGAGGCTGGTGGCATAGACATCCTGTTTGAGGAGGGAGTGATGCAGGGTAAATCCTGGCTTCAATTCTGTTTTGTCTCACACCTTCAAAGGGGATTTCTGGCAACACTTTGCCAGAGTGTATTCTGAGACCACCTGCATTGATAATGAGGAATTCACAGTCCAGCGGACAGCAGGGTTTTAGTCTCGCAATGTGACACCAGCATCGTGGAAATGTTGAAACACAAATGAGACAGTAGACCCAACATTTAGTGGCTTTTAGGCATTTAGAAAATGCCTCATTTACAATCACATACTGATTACAGTGTCTGCAAAAGATCAAAATTCTGGGAGAGAAACAACAACACCTGCAAGAGTTCCCAGTGAGCACAGATTTGGTGTTTTGTGGTTTAAACTAAATTTAAATAAAGCTAAAAGTTCAAGAGTTTTAGATGTCTGGATCAGAGGTTCCTGACCTTTTTGGCTTGTGACTCTTTAAGCAGGCAAGGAGGGATTTTTCAGTAATGTTTATAGACCTGAAGAGGCAAAGCTTTCCAGTATTTTACAAGAGAAAAGCAAACATACATGTTGTAAAACAATTTTATGGAGAAACTGGGAACCACTGGTCTATTATATATATATATATATATATATATATATATATATATATATATAACTGTAGTTTCAACAACATAGGGTTAGGGTTAAATAGATTTCATAGAAGAAAAAACTTCAGCATTTCAAATAAATTTGGCCAAGTTTTAACCAGTGAAACAAATCACCAAATCTATGCCTAATCAAATCAAATCAAAATGGGCTTGAAACTTTTTGTTGACATTAAAGACTAACACAGGCTATGGCTATAGCAATAGACCTAACACAAAAATATACATATAAAGTGAACAGTAAACACACATGTCAGAACTGATAGGAAAGATTAATTCCCTTTAACTGCTAACAGAAAAATAGCCTCTTTGTGTCATTGTTGTTCTGTCTATACTCATAGGCCTATACTGTATGATGCTTCTGTCTTGACCTGGTCTCCCTGAGGGAGAGAGATCCTTAATCTCAGTGGGATTAATCAGGTTGAATAAACATTAAATCAATGTTCATAGAACAGCAGTTTGATTTGACTGGCTGGTTTGAACCTTCCACCTTTTCCCACCTCCTCCTTCACACCCCCGTCCTCTAAGCTGCACTTGTCTCACTGCATTGGGTGATGTTTGGACACAGGGGTTGTTTAATGTCAGGGGTAGGGGCTAATCAACTTAAAGCAGCTTCCTGTTTGGGCTCAGCCTTGGCCCATGATATCCAAAAGAGAGATCGAGAGCCGGAACACCTCCAGAGCTTGTGACCCCCAATGACGCAAGATATGACCCCAATTAAGTCAAACCTTTGATAGGCTTCTGCCTCCCTACAGACTGCTAGGCCTTTCTGTACAGGCACATTACTAAGCATTTTAAAATATTTGTGTGGTGGAGAAAGAGCATATATACCGCAGAATTTACATACTATAAAGGAAATGCAGATTTAATTAAAAAAATTGAAAAGCCTCTATGGGAGACAGTTTGGATCATTAAACTTGAGAAAAAGCAGAATCATAATTGAATAAATATTAACAAAAATGAATGAACTGTTTGCAATTTTTGATTTGTTGAAATGGCTTAAGGTTACTTCAAACCTTAGATTGTCAACTTTTAAATTTTCTACCTCCTTTAACTCTCTGTGATTCCTTATTTTGTGTTTCAGTACTGCTGATGACACACTAGAGATGTTGTCATTTACATATCCTCCTTCTTCATTTGTCAGACACCTGCTATACAAAATGCCCAGTAACATACCCAAGCTCCAATGTGACCTATAAGTCTCAAATTTTTAACATTCAATGCGTGCAAACTAACATTGCCAAAGATACTCTTGTGTTTGCTAGGTATTTAAACTTTTAAGTCAGATTAGAATTGATTCTGACTTAACTGGTACCTTGTATCTGGCAAATAAAGGTTGAATTAACTCCTGTCTTCATCCCTGGTACTCGAAACACAAATGCATTGTCTTTCACTGTATCCGGTTTACCCATCATTCAAAAATGACCACCTTGTGTCCCAAAATCTGTCAAAAAGTCCATACCGAAAGTTACATTCAAAGTGTGAAGACTGCCAGGCATGACCTTAGGTTTGTCAGTTTCAGAAAGTTACAAAATGATGATGGATGATGCAGGACCGGCTGTCTGAATATCTGAAAATTTGTGTTTCACTGCTTTCTTACTGTCCGAGCACTTCTTTTAGAGTATGCAGAGCTATATATCAAGACAAAACCCAAACGTTTATTGTAAAATACCTTTGTATTAAATTTTAGGACTTGTAAGATACGAGACCTAAGTACCTTTGCATCTTTTGAATCTGATGTTACATATGACAGTGTACTAAGGTCTCCACTTTGCACTTTTTCTTGTATCCACTGGCACAGTTGGTCTGTATTTAAAACTACACTGTTGTACTTCCCCAACCGTGATGCATTGCACATTTCTACACTCACCTGCAGGTTCTCCAGCCTCTCCTTCAATGTCTGCAGGGTTTTGCCCGTCTGCTCGGGAGAGAAGGAGTTGTGTTTGCTGTATGACGATCCCTTCCTGTGGTGGGTGTCTGGTCTGTGGTTACCGTGGGAGTAGTGGTGATCATTGCTGTGATATGCTGAAGGGCCATGGTGTGGCGATGATGATGCGTGGTGGCTGCCGTGATGGCCGTGGTGGTCATCGTGGTTGTTGTCATGATGATTTTCATGATGGGTATCATGATGGTTCTCGTGATGAGTATCGTGATGGTTGTCATGGTGGTTATCATGATTACCAATACTATGGTGCCCACCAAAGCCTTCGCACAAGGTGAGCTTGGCAGTCAGCTCCCTGATGGTCTCCCGCTGGTCCAGGATGGTCTCCTTCTGCCTCACAAGGCTTTCTCGCAGATGTAAGATGGTGGCTTTGGCCTCGTCAGACATCATGCCTCGCCGGTTGCTGCCATTGTGACCGTTACTATGGCCGTTACTGCTGGGTCCATGGGGCACACTGGGTGGGGAATAGCAGCTGGGATCTGCGTCTGGGGGAATTGGGGTGCAAACAAATTTGGGACTAATGCCATAGCTATATTCTATACCAGGCAAACTGCCTGCTGCAGCTGCGCAAGACAGGAAGTAGCAGAAAATTAGAGAACGTAGGGGGATGAAAGGCAGAACAAAACCCAAAGAGGCTCCAACCCATTGTTGGTTCCTCACAGACAAAGGCTGGAGACTCAGAGGACTGACGTCTCTGGCCATGTTTGATTGGAGTCCAAGTTATTCCTTGAAAAATGACAGTCCTCCCAGGCTTTAGTTTTGCTGTGACGAACACCATGAATGGAAGTCATTGGTATTGGATTGGAAGGTGTTGGGGCAAAGCATGTCAACAATAAAGATGCAGATAAAATCTTCTCCTGGGCAGCATAAATTCGTTTTAGAGGACAAGAAGCACAAACTCCAAGGCAGTAGTTCCAAAGCGCACAAAGGGTGCTGCCAAACTCTTGAGCTGTTCGCCTTAAAGACGACCCTGTGGGATCACGCAAGGTTTCTTGGCTTCACGGCAAGTTAACAGAGCTCGGCTGATGTATCCTGATAGGTTTGTCTGCTGCGACAGGGGAAAGGTTTTGGGCCACCTCCAGCCAGGTGATCTCTCTTAGCTTCAAGGACCTCCTGTGTTTGGCAGCCAGGAATAATCCCTTTAACTTTGGCTTCTAACAACCCATCAGATCCCAGAGGGCTCTTACCTATAGAACAGGGAAAGGAAAAACATGTAAGAAGAAAAGCTGAGACTTAATGGAAAGAAATGACATACATTTCCAGTTTTAAATAGCAACAATTTTAATCACAACATATTAGAACAACAAAACAAAAGATCACACTTGATAAATCCTTGTCAAGATGTGACTGCTTTGCATTAAAGGTGTGAAACTTAACAGAATAAGACTTAGAAAGAGGGAATCTGGGTCACTTGTTGTATACTGTGTGTTGTAAATGAGTATAGATAGGTAACAGGGAAAGAATACATAAGTCAGAGGTGATCTTCATCGTAAACAGTTCATCTCCAATTATCAAATCACCCTTTCAGACTGTCAGCACTTCCTGTCTGCACTGAGCCAGCAGACTGTAGTATAAATTCAGTGACGCCAGCAGCCAGGTAGACAGCACTGAGGGGGAGGCCCAGTGGGGGAGGCCAGCGGGAGGGTCATCAAGGCGTCAGTGTAATCAGATTACAGCCAATTAATCCGCCCCCAAAACCACAGCCCAGCAATTCACATAATGAAAGCTGGTTTTCATTTGAAACGTGGGTGGGCATGTGGCGCTCAGTCACTCACACCAGAGCCTCATGAATCAGTGTCAGATCTCCTCCACCATCAGCCAGCATGTTGATTGGCTATTTAAAGGCAGTGAGGGAAGTCAGAATCAGAGCAGAGTGATCCTGACAAACATTTTGATGTCTCTGGTCGTACAGAGCTGTGTTGTTTATATATATATATATATATATATATATATATATATATATATCCATATATATTATACACACACACACACACATATATATATATATATATACACATGTATAATCACATCATTCTGCCTAACTTGTGAAGGTTTCCTGACTGTATACAGGTATAAACACATATACATAGTGGAAACAATGGACACAGAAAGTCCATATTCTGTTCACTATCCAAGGAAATCATGGTTTTTGTGCAGATGCGACTGTTTCATATCATATTTGTGAGAGGAAATATGTTTCGATTTTAGAATATTACAGTTGAGGAAACAGAGGAACACTGTTGCTATGGCAAACGACATTTGTATTTACTTAATGCGAGCAATCTATCTAAACATTTCCTCTTAGACAAAAGGAATTTTCATAATACTAATGAAACAGTTAAAAAAATCCTTCTGTGAAACAGCATCAGGTGAGTTTTCTACATGTTTGATGGGTCAGCCAGAGAGCGAGGTCTGAAGCCAAGAAGAAGATTTTTCAGAACACACAGGACACTGTTCCCCATTAAGCTCCTTATCTCCATAGTGTATCACCAGTTCAAACACCCACAGCACCCATTAAGTCTCAGACACTGGACCTTCTGTGACACTGAAAAATTACAGCGTTTGTCGTCTGTTCAAACAGACTGAACCAGACCTTCATTATAGAGGTGATAGGTAATTATGAAACACTGACAAATAAAACTTTTTATCGTTTAAAAATGAAGACTTGTTGATGTGTCAAAGTGTTAATTAATTAAGAGCCAGTGACTTTTGTTCAACATAATCCTCCTGGAACTCACTACAAAGCACTTTAAAAAATTAATTTGTTGGTACCTCTTGGTCATTTTAAATCCTTAATCTCCAACCTTTTAACTTCTGTTTGTACCTGTTTTAATTAATTTTCCTGTTACATTATTTATTAATTGTATTTATATTTGTTTGTTTTAATTGATGTTCTTCTTTTACCTTGTGTTTTTATTCTGTATCTTCTCTAGTTCATTGTAAATGCAGGCTTTGCCGTCAATGATTTTCAAGTTTAAATACAGACATACTAATAATAATAATAATAATAATAATAATTCAGTCTGTATCAAAGCCTGTTGTTTTTACATCAGATACATTTTTTGGGATGGAGGTCTGTACATATGTGATAGTCAAGAATATCTTTCTCTGTGTGACATACACTACGAGGATTTATCTTTGAAAACAGGTACTGCCATTTTGTATCTGTGGCTGATATAAATCTTTCATATTTTAAACTGCCGTGCCAAAATCTGTAACAGACATAATCTAGATCATCACGGGACACCACAATCTTCGCTGAAAACCTTGTGTCTAATATTTAAGACAAGAAAAACAACCTGGTTTCATATGGTCCAAGGAGTAATTCATATTTGAATTGTCCAACAACACTGGAATGGTTTTGTTTTACAGAGTGAGTATGTTGAGAGCCTTTACTGGGGCGTTCAGAGTTGAGAGCCTTAATCTGATAGTCTGATACTGCTGACATACTGATGACAGATTTAGAAGACATGATACCAAACTGAGATACGTAGCATCACATGAGCCCAAATATCAGATGTTATCGATAGATTTTACATTTCCCAAATTTATATCTTTTTGGATGGCAATAAAAAAAAAAAAAGCTTTCATATGTTTCTTTCTCTCAATTCATAATTTTCCTTCTTTTTCTTCTGCTTCTTCTCCTTTTCTTTCCGTCTTTCAGTGGTAGACAGCACAAAGTGACTGAGGCTCGCAGCAGCCATTGAAGGTGCAGTACACCAGGTTGATGTGAATATCTTATTTCCTCGTGTTTCCCCCGGTGGAGTCAGAGCAGACCACAGGAACACCTCTCCCCACCTCTCCTCTCCTCCTCCCACTCTTAAGGGCAACAGACTAATAGGATTGGTTGGATTTAATGCTGTTTAACGAGGGCTTGGCTGCAGGGTCCTAGTTCTGCCTGTGAAAGTCCCCCCCCCACTCCACCGCCCACAAAGTCGAGCCATTGTTATCACACGTGTAACTGCAGAAGAAGAACGTGTGCATGACATGCAGCCAGTCATCCTTATGATGCCATCAACTGCAAATATGAGCAAAAATCACATGTTTTGATATGAAGATTGCAAATTTTTTCTCAGGATTGCGTTATGTTTACATATACTATTCAAAATCATTATTGCAAGCAATATTTTACAGTTTGAGGAATTGATTTTACAGTGAGAATCATTTGGAGATGATTTTACTCTTAATTTCAATTAAAACTCATGGTTTGAATGTGTTCTTACTATGATACGCGTTGTAAATGCTCTTAAAATTTTAATAAACTTTATGGCTTATGTATATAAAAAAAGCCCACGCTATTATATGTTTGTACAGTGCATATTAATGGGATTGTGGTCTCCGACCTTTTGACCCGGCTGTATGTGTGCATGTTTAGCTTCTAAAGCCAATTCCAGCCCCTTGGTTGGGTCAGTTATCTCAGGTCCCACTGAGTGGCCTCTTCTTCCCTGCAGCTTAACAAGGCTCCTCCTCTTCTCCCTGTGCACAACCTGAGCTCACCTCCCTGCCTCACGCATCACATCACATGAACCATCCCTCCCTCCCGCCCTCCCTCTGTCAGGTGCTCCGGCTGGACGATAAACTCATTGTGGAGGCGAGTCATGTCTGTCTTAACGTGACCGGCCACAACACATTTAGGGCTGATGGTGCAGCACCTGTTGTGACATCATGTGTCAGAGCTAAAAGTCTTCTGTTCTTTAAACACTGTTAGGTGACAGGCGGTGGGAGACTTCCAACACTTGGAAGGAGAATAATTAAGTAGACAAAGAGTGTGTACATCAAAACCTTAATTCGCATGCCACTGTTGAAAGGGTGCTGAATACATTTTGAATCAATTTTGAATCAGTATAGCAAGTAAAATGTCATGCATCAATCTGATAATTTTAGGACTGTAATAAACTTTCAGGTAGGGAATTATTTGGAAACAACAGCTCCTCCCACAATTCTTCCACATGAAAAATGGAAACAATACAAGGCTTACCATTCAAAAAAAACTTAAAATATTATCCTCTAATAGGCAAACGACTATAATACCTACTTCTGGCTTTTCACACATCAGTTAGTTAATGAATTTGTTTTTAGTACCTTAAAAATTAAAAAACAATACAAAATGGATATTTTTTTTTACATTTTGAGAAGCATGGTTAAACAGACAAAAAGAGAAGAAACATCATATGTCTGAGTGAGCTCTAAGCACCACTCTAAACTGTTGTCTTAACCTCTATTCAGTTTTTGTTGAACCAGTAAAGGCCACATTACAATTAAATGTCTCTTATTCAAGGATGTCCTGACCAAGGTAAGTATGTAGGGGATAACTGACTGTCCTAAATTAAATAACAATTAATTTATATTAATTTAAAGTAATTAGAAACAGTAAAATAACCACAGTATATAGCCACAATTAGCATAAAACATTTAATGAGAATCCTAAAACTAAAAACTTTTTTTCAGAATGTTATGCAAAAGAAATGCATTAGTGCATTAATGGGCAGGTCTGAGACATGAAAGTAATAAAAGCTCTGTCAGTCTCTGTCTTTCATGTACTCTTAGAAGTCTTTATATCTGTCTGTATGGCCTGATAAAGAGCTCCCACCTGGCTCTGCATTATAAACAACTCTAAGTGCTGAAGCCCTTGTTAATTCTGAAAGAGTCTGAGCCTTTTCCTCACAGTAACATCTGCACTCAGAAACATTTCCTTTTGAGTTTTTTTTTTTTTAAAGAGACTTACTCTAAATGGGCTCAGTGTCTCATTTAGTTGTGAGCACTTTGCATTGTGAAGACTTTCAGTAGCAACAACAGTGAAGAGTTTTCAATATAAGAACTTTTAGTTGTGAGATTGTTGAATTGCGCAAACTTTCAGGTGTGTGGCCTTTCTGATATTAGGACCTTTCATTGAGACGGCCATTTTTGAGACGACTGAGTTATGAGGACTGTTAAGTAAGATGGGTTTTTGTCATGAGAAATTTGACCTGTAAGGAAGGTTAGTTGTGGGGACATTTGATTGTGAAGACTTTCGATCGTAAAGACTTTTCGTTATGAGGTAGTTTTGTGAGGGCTTCCAGAGTGAGCACTATTGGTTGTGGGGGTGTTGTGAGGACTTTTGAGAATCTTTAATTGTGAGGGAAATTAAGTTCTAGCTATGAAGACTTAAATTTTTGTAAACTTTTGCCGATGAGGATTTTTTGTTGTGAGGACATTTTTCATTGTTAGGACTTTTTGTTATGAGGACTTTTCATTGCCAGGAATTTTATTTCTGAGTAGTTTTAGTCATTCTGACTATTCATTATGAGGGATTTATAGTTATGTGGACTTCAAGTTGTGACAACTTTTAATAGGAATCCAAATGAAGATCTTTATTGTGGGGACTTTTAATTATTGAGTATTTGTTGTTATAACTGTGTCTTGTTTGTTTCAGGATGTCGAAGCCACCCTGTTACCCAGCTTGCTTTATTGGATTAGAAAAATGTGTTATCTTCGGCCAGGCTTTTTCTCATGTAGAAAAATGACCTGTCAAAGTTTCTCATTCAAAATATCTCTTGTCCTCTTGATTCCCATTATTACTCCCAGGCCCTCTGCAGTCAATCAAAGTTAGCTGGGTGATGAAATGTGGCCTCATTTAAGTCCATATGCACCAATTTGGTGTGCAGATTTATGTGTTGGTGTCAAAGTGCCGGTTTTACTTGGGTTTCCCTGACATTTCTGTAATATAGCAAGAACTAAAAGAAATATCCATCATTTTGTGATGTAATATCCCCCATTAAAACCTGCTGCTAGTTACAGTCACTGATAAAATGTGAAAAGTTGGTAAACCTAATTCTTTTTGTTGAAATATCACAACTAAAATGTCCCAAAATTCTAAAATAACCCTTGGCCTGGCTATATCACTAAACATATATGCTACTGCTATTTCTACTTCTATTTTTTCAGTCTAAGTTGGAGCTAAACTGATTTCTCAGCCGTGCAAACACACATCCAGCTGACAGACTAAAACACAATCTAGGACGACAATGACAGCTTCATCCACTCACACAATAATACTGCGGATGTAAAACAAAGATCTGTCCCCCTGTCACTGCAAAACAGGCACCAGTTCAATTAAAATCAACTTGAAATGGCTAAAAACGAGTTCCTGATGCCCCTTTCAGAACCCAGTCCTGTCTCACATTCACACAGATACATGTAATTAACATTCGGAGCTGCCAGGGTCAACAGGCCTCTACTGTGGAGCTGCTAAGTGCTACATGTGCTGAGGGGCCTTGCTGCACCCTTGTACTTTTTATTTTAGAACATTTTGATGTCAGAAATGTATTCGTTTATAATTTTGACAAAAACACAGTCCTTTGCCAAACACTTTAAACTGTAGCACAGATGCATCAGACAACAGCCACAACCCGAAACATGTCAACACATCCTTTAAAGTGCTCTGTGCCGAACATAGCCATTACCAAACAATTTTATCGGATAAACAAAGGAAATGAAGTGTCCTGTTTGTGCCGCATTCACAGTGGAGGAACCTGTTTCAATAATTCATGTCCACAGCTCAGATTCAGCATTTCCGAGATGCTGCTCAGAAAAATAATCAGCAATGTTATTGTATTGTAATGTCAATTTAAATGAGACATGTACAGTTTTGGTAATGTTTTGTCAAGCACTTGAACTCATTCTTTAGAAATACTTAATTAAAATGCCACATGATGCAAAGGGAACTGGCTGCAAGACAAAAAAAAAGCAGCTATTCACAAAGAAATAAGATTTTTGAAGAGGGCAGGATGCTTTTAGACTCCTAAACAAAGATTCACGAGAACTACAAGAAAGATGTAGAAAAAAAAAAAAAAAAAAAGTTGCCAAAATAACTTTCAATGCATGATGACGACGCTAAAGTAAATGTAGCCCTTAAATGAACTCTGCTACTTCCTTCCCACTCTTTGGGTGTGTCAGAGGTCAGTGCCCTGCCTTCACCCCCCAGGTCAACACACAACCTGAGTTTACACTTGGACAGCTTCATCAGAGACCTCCCTTCCCGGGGTCGCCCTCGCCAGGCCAGCTGGGAATACTTGTAATGCCGTGGGAAGCTCTCAAGTGTCAAGGTTGAAAACGCTGACCAACGAACGTGACAATACACCGGCTCGGTGCAGACTTGACTTCAGTCGACCAAAACGAACTCGCGAGTCAAACGTATCAGAAGCTTGGTAACAGAGACATTTTCTGTTTTCTGCCCAATAACGAGGGACCAGTTTGTATCATATCGCCCGGTGAAGCACTCTGTAACTTTAGTCTGATAGCCACTTCATGTGAAGCCAAGACCTATTCTGTGCTATTTTATTTTGGTTTTGGTTTATCTGTGAAGCACTCTCCCTGAGTGCAGTTATAAAACCTGCCTAATGTGCTGCCTAATATATTCTTAAAAAACATAATTTACACTTCTGCAGCTTTTCTGTGAAGAATCAGACGCTGAATAATGAACTTTAGGTAATCATTTTTCCAGTATAAGGTATATGGGATTTACAGGATCCAGTCTATACAGTTGTCTATAAAGTCTTATCACCAGGAGATTTAAATCACAGCCCAGTCTTTAAAGTAATACCATCATTTATCTCAGTTCTTGGCCATCAGTCATTAGAGTGAGAGGAGGCGTCATGCTTGTCAAGAGGTGGATTTCTGATCTGGAGGGTGATGGATCTCCTCACATTTTGTTTGGCCTCTGTAATCTGTCTCTGGCTTCGCTGCGGCTAATAAAGAAGAGTCAAACCAAGGTCTCAGTGCTGCACGTGGCCTCAAGTCCATCAGTGTTGCACCGATCAGGCCAAAAGCTCAGAGTGAGACACTGACAGCAAACTGGAAAAGATGCTAAAGCTAATGTAACAGCGGACTCCCCTTCATTAAAAACCAAAACCTGCTTTGAAATATCCACTGAAATTACATAATCTGACAACAATTTCCGTTGCTGAACAGAAACAATCTCAACTTAAAAACAAATCTGACATGCCGAACAAAAACTATACTAATGGAATGAAAGTACATCAATGGACGACCAATAAATTCACAGCTGCTGCAGTGAATCTTTACTTATGAAATGAATGTAAAAGTATGTATTCATGCGCGCATGTGTGAACTCCAGCAGTTCAAACACACAAGGCTAAAGTCGAGGTGTCAAACATGTCAAGATCGCAGCCGCACGTGATCTGAAGCTCATCAAAACTGCACTGAATATCAGAGGAGGCTGAGGGTGTGGCACATGCAGAGATGGAGACAGGGAGGGAGGGGTGGGGGGGCAAAGCCTTTCAAGTATACAAAGAAACTGTACAATACAATATCAAAGTGTGTTTTCAAAATGTCTAATAATTAGATTTAGCCAAAACAAAAAATGACACATATCTGCACACCTTAAAAGAAATCAGATTTCAGCCCCATACTGTATACTGTATCTAAAATACACAGTGTCTTAGACGCACTAATTTTAATTTCATGGCCAAACCAAATCGATAAATATTAATGATCAACATGTGACAGTGCTCTGTTATTTCAAGACTTCAGTCACTCCACCGCACAAACCAACTCAACCAAGCTCGCATCAACTACACAACTGGTCAGCTCATCTCTGCACAAAAAAACTAAACGAGTCACGTGAACTCAGCAACGCTTCGTGCGATCCTGCACGGGTGGGGTCTGTTTTGAGCTGAACCGGGCCACTCATTACTTACCGACGCGAAAGGCCGTTTAGTTTCATAACAGAAAATACTCACATACTTTTACAGACAATCGCAGAAACTCAGTCCTTTGGTTCAATCTGTGTTGTCATCAGTGTTTTGCCAGTAATTTCAGCGATTTTAAGAATAGGTTTTTGTTAAGTAAGAAACATGTAGGTTACTGCTGCAGTGCTGTTCGATATGCGCAGTATGTACACGTAGCCTTTAAGCTGTGAGCTTATAGTCAGTTCTGGCCCCTTGAGAAAATCCTTTCGTACACAACATAGGAAAATGAATCCCACCTGATATTTACAAGATTAAGAAAATATATGAGAAAACTTCTGAATATAAATAGTAGTAATGATTAAGATAATATAATCATCTCATTCAGCATCATCTACATCATCTGCATCACTGTGAACACACTACCTGAGGAGTTCAGCGCTACCTTTGTATCCCAGCGACCCCTGATGGAGTAGCCCACACGAGAGAGAGGAGTTTTGTTTAATGTCCCACTGGTCTCACTTAAAGAAAATAACAAATCATTTCTAGGAGAACGAAACAAAAGTTTTCTTACCTGCCTGCAAGTTTGACGTCCCCGAGCTGGTTAGTCCATTCAGCTCACTGATCAGCTTGAGGAGGATTGGCTTTAGGTGGATAATTTTAACACTCTCTCTCTCCCTCCCTCTCTCTCTCTCTCTCTCTTCCTCACACCCACACACACACACACGCACACACACACACACACACACACACACACGCACACACACACACACCTCTGTATTGTATGTTCTGTTAGACTTAGTAATAACTGTGGTTGTGTTTCAGGTTTACTCCCTCTGGAGAAGTTTGGTCCAGTTCTGCAACAAATGATGTTTTATTCAACCAGTTTAGAGAAAGTAGATGATGTTTGCTGAAAGCAGGAAATGACGCAGCAGTGATTTTATCGCATACAAAAAACCCAGAGATGGAACAAAACCAACAAATAGCAACAAGAGATGACTATTACCGGACCTTTACTTTAGATTATTAGACCATCTTCGGTTTTCTTCATCAACAGCCGCTGTGCATAATGAACTGACAAAGATCACCTTCTGTAAAAAAAAAAAAAAAAAAATTATTTAATCTTTCTTTTTTGTCTTTAATTATACTTTAAAACTGTAAACACATTTCTGTGTCTTAGATCGACTGTAAGCAGTCGCTGTGAAATCCCAGAGCTGGGTCAAACCGTATTTGAATTCACTCCAATCACTTTGGCATCTGACGTATTTTTAATGGAGGATTTGCTTGAGCCTTTAGTCTTGATCCAACCCCCCGTGGATCTCAACCACACCCACCTGTTTACAATCTTTACTGCATCACAGGAGCTGGACCTGCCCTCCTCATCGTGGCAGAAGATTCCGACTGGAAAAGTCCCACATACCTGATTGGCTGGTTGACAGACCTACTAACGAGCACACAACAGGCCGACAACAAAATGTGACTTTACTGACACAAAGTAACTTTGTTTGTGATTTGGT
>NW_019525091.1:1037394-1049358 GCF_002814215.2 Seriola lalandi dorsalis | reverse complement strand
GGGGGGGGGGGTTATCAGTAAGGTCAGATAAGATGGAAATGTAGAAGAATATTTACTAAAATAACAGAGAAAAGTTATTGTGTTTAGACTTAAATGTTAAATTAGTTAACTATGAGATATGATGTGCAACTTACATGTAATCAGTAACTGTCTGTGGTACTGTGGAAGTTTTAAAACAGGAAATCGACCCAGTCCAGTACTATCAGCTTTGTAAAAACCACTGCAGATGCACGGCAGCAGTGCAGGAACTGCTGTCGAGATCCAAAGTTAATTTTAATGTCTCCCATGGAGAAAATTGACTCAGATTAACGGCTGCATAATAACCTAACATCACAATAAAGTAAGACCACCAAAATAAGAGCATACACACGAACAAAACCATTCCCCGTCCACCTTTCAACAACTACAAGGCTTCTAGACATCCAGTACATCATGCAACCATACAAACACATCTGTCTTTACATGCTTACACACACACACAACAGCAGTAAAACCCTGCAGTTATCTGAGTTGTGTTCTGCTTTCCTTGTGGATTTGCCCATTAAAAAGTTTTAACTGAAAGAGACTGAGCAACAAATTTGAGAATAGAGCATCTTCTGAATGAAAAAAATGATAAGTCATCACAAACTTCTGTTTACAGTTGAAAGATTTACAAAACAAAGTAAATAACATGGGGGTGTGTGGAGATGTAGAGTGGCAGTAAGGTAACACATGTCTTGAAGAGTTAAGGTGTGTGTGTTGTTTTTAAGGTGGAAACTGAGGTCAAGGTTGTGGAAACCATGTGGAGACTGTCCTACCAGACTGAGAAAAGACACTTGGAGAAGCTTACATAGCCAAAACCACTCCCATCTCGCAGGTGGGGATCGTTGCCATGACGACCCATCCACTTGCTGCTAGAAAGACAGGAACAGACTGACAAAGAAGCTGAAACAGGGTCTGACAGATTCTTTGTATTAATGAAAGGTCATATTATAGACACTCACTGTCACCTACAGCTGCCTTGTCCTCTAATGCAGCACTAATGATTTGGTCTGATTCTAAGTATCCCTTGTAAGAACCCCTACAGAGCAGCTGGGAAAGTGCTGCATTCAATTGCAGGTTTTACAATACATGTAGGTGGAGGGTGGCAGTGTAAAGTTTAATAAGTTTCAGTCCATGAGAATTACCAAAACATCACCGGAGTACTGAGTTTAATACTGAAATTAAACTCCACTGTAACATACTGATGCGTCATCATTCACATACATTTTTATTTCATGATTACAGATTGATAAACTGTTTACATGGCTGTTGCACTGTGTAGCCTGTTGACTTAGCAGCATGTTATTTTTTACACAGTAAACTCCGACATGTACGTTCATCCTTACATATGATATTTTACTCCGAGTGGAAATTTTCCTGTTTTTCGGTTTTGTGAAAAAACCTTCAGGCACGCAGCTGGAATCCGACCCAACTGATCAGCATGTCTGCACAAAGCTTAACTCGTTGCCTGACCCTACTCATTTAAGACTAATATCAACACACAGTATTGACAAAATACATGTGTAAAAATAGAAGCCTCCCTCTGCACGGCTCTGCTGGAGATCATTATGTACTCCATGAGTCATGAAGAGGTGACACAATGGTCACCACTGAATTTTACAGCTTACATGCAGGTCTGGGCCTTTCCCCAGCCTAAGCATGTTTCATAAGCCTGTTGCAGGCTGACCTCCTAACCCCGGTGCAGGCTAAATCCAGGTCTTTTCTGCCCGCTCTGACCCCTGTGATTCTGGTTAGGGCAGCGAAGACAACCACTCAACCATCATTGTTGTAATTTTCAGATGAGATCATCGTGGTCGACCCAACTACAGTTTGTTCCATATATAGAAACATGTGCAAAAATATACCAGAGTGTGCCTAAAATAGAGCCAGATTTCTTGGTGTTATGTGTTTAGTGCTTGGCTTTAATGAGTCCTATACCTTACTCCCTCACACACACAAGAAATATAATATGTAAGTGTTTCCTGTTGGTAACATTTGAAGTAAACTGGCAGCAGTGAAGAGTTTTTTTTTTTATGTTTCTCAATATTGCAGGTAAATATGTGACATATTAATTAATGACTCAAAACAATAAATGTTATATGTCAATAAATGGCTTTTTATAAACCTTAGAGGCTCAAGCAAGTTTGTTTTAGTTTAAAAAAATTTCTCTTATAATAAATATTACTTTATTTGTGCTGGTTTTGTGGAGGCTTTTAATTTAAATTTAAATAATTCTTCAATTTCTATTATAAAATTTCTCATTTAGAAGTGAAAGTAGAGGCAGAAATGATTCCACCACTTTTTATCCATCACTATTATTTTAATTTTTTTCATTTTGAAATATTTTTTGCAGCCATACACAGTTAGCAACTTGCTGCAAGTTAATTAAAGCTGATATGTGTTATTAGGAATGTGTTGTTAAACAGCAGATTAATATTGTCATTAGACTTCTCGTGCTGCACGCTCTCTCCTGGTGACAGTAACTTATCCTAAAACCCTGTAAAACGTTTGTTTTTGAAAGTGAAAGTAATCTCCTAAGTCTCTGTTTATGTCATCAACCCTAACCCACTAACAAACCCACTGCAAGTGGCCATCTTAGCAGGCTTTAAATGCTGCATACCTTAAGTAAGGGTCTTTAAAGCTTCTTAGAAGTGATAATGTTCTTACTGGAAAAGGAAAAATTGTGTAGTTTCTTTATATAACCTTCTCAAAGGATTTGAGAGGGCACTCAGTTTCCTTGTAGTTCATCATCCCAGCTTTGTGTTTACCAAAGCTAAATGGATCTAAATGGTTTGTGCTCATAACATCAGTGATACTTTTATTTTTCGTGATCCTGTCCACATTCTTGCTTCTCGTCTGTCACATAAGGTTGCAAACTTCCTACCCTAGTGTCAGTTTCTGCTCAGTGATGCAAACTGACAAAACAACTGTACACTCATGCAAAGTAGAACTTATATTAATTATGTGAAATTGATAAAAAAATATAGATGTTAAAAAACTTCTTTGTTCTTCTTTTGCTGTGGAAGATGTTGTGCCTAGATGCAATTAAATTAACTCTTGATATTTTGTATTAGCTCTTAAAAAAAAGCATTAATTGATCTAAATTATTCCAGCTCTGACATAGAAGAAACTGTTCTGACAGTTTTCAGGGAAAGTAATCACTGCTTGGATTCTGTTTGGTGGAAATTAGTTTTTCATGGAATGAATTACATGCTCCGATCTTTTATCCTGTGGAAGTGATAAAAAACACTGTATAGCTGCAATTTGAAAATTCTTTGTGTGTTGGCCCTTTCAAAATACATGTACACACTTACTTTCAAATGACATGAACACATGTATTTTTAAATTATATGTGCACACGAATTTTCCAAATTACACTTACACATATTTTTCTATTCAGCTACACGTACATGCAGATTTTGAAATTACATGTGCACACATATTTTCTTCATCGTAAATCTGCAAATATTTCTCAATAACACTGAATGAAATTAATGAAGCCATACATTTTAACATACATAGACACACAATAACTATGATAGTCTCACTTTTCTGTAGCTACATGCAAATGTAATCACTCTTGAGGATGTTAGATTCTCATGTATCTCCGTCTCTTGATGCAGAACTGCTAGTTTTCCAACAGACAACAGTTATGTTGAGAGGCTGTCTGAAAAATGATTCTATTTTTACAGACCGGCTCCCTTTCGGCTTCTAGTGCTATTGAACGATAGAAGACGGGAAATTATTTTACTCCCAAATGTATTCATGCCAGAATGAAACAAAGCTCTTCATGTGGTAAAAGCATTTCAGTCAGTGTAGGGCTGACAGATACATAATAGTTTCCAGAATGAGATAAGCACATATTAAACACAACCACACAGGAACAGAACTATGAATAAATTTGAATATTTCTGTTCAAACTGTGCATCAAGAAAAGTTTGTCTGATAAAACATTTGACTGACAGCTCAGGCGCTGCAGTGCCTTTACAACATGGCTTTATGTAACCACTAAGTTCAGCCTGTAGATAAGAGAGAGAGAGAGAGAGAGAGAGAGGGGGAGAGGGAGAGGGAGAGGGAGAGAGAGAGAGACTCTGAAAGCTTTAAGATATTTGATGGTAAACTTAGTACCATATATGACAAATGTTACCTAGTCACTGCTCTTGACACATCTAGTCAATCTTGGTTTGAAAAATAGTATATACATAAGTAATATATATATATATATATATATATATATATAAAATTTTTTTATGCTTATTTGATCTATTTAGTTATTCTTATTAGCGTTTGATTGCATTGTTTATTTACCTCGTTTTTTCTGATGTGACGGCTGCAACACTGCAATTTCCCTTTAGGAGTAAAAAAGTACTATCTGAGGAATCTAGGTAAGGAATGGTACATTTATCCAATCAGAAATGCCAACGATGCAATCAAACATGAACATGTGAAGATGAACAATGAAAGTCAAATTAAATAAACACAAACCACAAATAGCCTGCAACACAAGACATTAAACTGATCCACGACAGGATAAAAATCACTAACACTTAACATAACTTGAAGGTAACCTGCTGTGTTTTGGACGGCTGGTAAGCTCCATAGAACAATGTTTCACAGGTCGGTCCACATTGTTTGTACCATGCATGTGTGACTGTTTTCTTTTTGCTGGTTTCATACTGTTCCAATTATCAAGTCGGTGGTAGTGACATGCAAAGAAACTACGCAATCTGCCAACAGAGGCACTGATAAAGGAGACTGCTAGCCACTAATGCATTTAAACAATGCAGGATTTGAAATATTTTTTTTAAAAGTAGAAAAAAAAAAAAAAAACTGTTTGTTTTACAGAAGAAAAAAATAAAAAATAAAAAAAAATAATCAAACATTCTGTTTTTTCCACTGAAAAAAACAAAATGCTACACTAATGTTTTCACAGAGAGCTTAACTGTACTACATCCAACTAGACTCATTTCCATAAATAAAGCAAAATTAAAATAATATAACTGCCTGTTTACATGAAATTTGGACTATATTGCAGGAGATTTTGAGAGTCCTGTCATGGTGAATGGAGGTCTGGACCCACAATGCAGACAAGACACTGAATGGCTGTAGCAACAACAAATGTTTATTATACAAAGGTTGGCTTGCCTGGAGCGGGGCAGGGGTTGCTGGGTCTTGTGAGGGGTCCAGAGGTAATCCAGGTGAGTCTGCAGAAAGCAGAGTGAGGCCGGGTCAGGTGGAGTGGCGTGCGAGGGCCAGAAGGGTAGCGACAAAGAGCACTGAAAAATACTGGGAGCCGATTCACTACACCACTTAGGTAAGCTGACAATCTGGCGAAGAGCTGTGAACTGGACCAGGGTTATATGCAGAGTGGAGTGAAGGCGACTTGATTGCTGATGGCTGGCAGGTGGCTTGATTGCTGACGGCTGGCAGGTGTGCAGGTGAGTGGTGACTTCAGCTCCGCCCAGCTCCAGACAGAAAAACACTAGGAGTCCTTTTTTTTTTCCCTGGCAGGAAATTCATGCAAACTGCATCTGGATGCTGTTGAATGAATCCCAAACCTGTACAAACCAGTCTGCGGCCTGTGTCTTACCCTGTTTTGTGCAAGAGCGAGCAGACCAGAAAGCCACTTGGCAAAGTCAACACACAATCGGGTTTAACTGCGGAGTCTTTTGTACAGTCCTGATCGTTTGATGCTGTTTAAATTAAAATACATAAATAATAAATTTGGAAGGGCCTTGGCTTTCAATATGGGCTATGACATCACAAACGTTACCTCAAAGGTCATCAAGCCTTTGAAGAGCTGGTATTCACAATGAAAGCAGGTGGGCAGCCTTTGTGTTCCCCAAGTTTTAGAGGAAACTTTTTCTCTGCTGTGTGTTTAAGTGTGATTTCAGTTGAGAAAAAAAAAAAGACATTCACCGAAAAACACGACAAACCCTTTGTTCTGAGTTTCGTTCGGACATAATTACCGCAACACATCATCAAGAAACTGGAACAGTATTTACATATGATGATTTGGACCGTGACCTGCGGGTCATTGCTGACGCAGGCGGATGATTATGCTTAATTGTCTATTACACAATAACAGCTAAAGATGGAAGGGGCTGCTGATGGATAGAGCGAGCGGATAGATAACAAGGTCACAAAGAGAGAATGACGGACAAAAGAAACGTAGCCTGTTCCGGAAAAAAGTTTGTCTCGGCATCTGCTTACATCTGTATCATGAGTCACACACTGAGAGGAGGAATCAGGGAGAAGAGGTGAGCTTGATTAGACCCACCAGCATGCTGCCATCATCTCTATTTGTTTCTTAAAACTCCTCTTTTCTGCTTCTTAAACTTTATTATAGCTTTTCTCATCTCTGCAGTTCTGTCCTTTGATGTTAATCTCCTTATCTCTCTCTGCATCAGCCGCTGCCTTAACTCAATCACAAGGGCAGGAGAAAAGGGGTGGTTGCCAGCTTCATCAATGCTGCCACAGCAAATACTGCTCCCATTGTGGTAACATAACCATCTTATGTCTGCAGAAAAAGTTAATTTAATAATTTTGAGTTAGATATAAGAATAATTTACATTTAAAACAAGAATATTTTATATTAATTAACATAAAGATAAGGACCAGTCTAGTGTTTAACCAACATTCTTGAATTACGTTGTGGTCGGGTCGTCAAGTTATGTTGCTGTAAAATAATGTTCATGTAGATTTGGATGAAGTGAAGAATTGGAAGTTCAAAGTTTCCTTTCTAATCCCCCTTTAGTTAATGCAGCCAATAAATAATGCAAAGTTATTTGTCTGTTTCTACATCATGCTTATAGCTATTGGATATGCTAATGGACTAGCTAATGTGCAAGCTGAGTTCACATGAAAGCGGCGTGATAGCCTAGCTACGATTCAGTGAATGTAATTATCTGTGAATTTAGCATCTTATAGCCTTTGAAGTTAATAAATTATGCAAAGCTACATTTTGCATTGTGAGGTTATTCTGTATTTTCCCAGACTTATTTTATGATTTTGTGCATTTCTAATTGAATCACTGTCTGTGATAAAATGGAAGTGGAGCTACACATATAGAACAGATATGAATCCTGAGCTGAGATTCTGACAACAGTGAGCTCATCCCTCAGAAAACATGAACACTTTTCTATGCAAAGCATCGATGCTAAAATAATGATATTGTTACATTCGAGTCACAATGTTACGCAGGATAATTTCCCCAGAAGTATTAACCCTGAGGGTTAAAATCACTCGACCACTGGGACATGACACAATTTCTGTCTATTAACATTTGTCATTATGAGAATTTCTAAAGATCTTTAGTAAGAGCCCTTTAGGAAGCAGTGCCTCTGCACCACCAAATACACTGAAGCTGCATTAGGCTAGACGCTAATGCAACCAACCTCCCGATTATCTTGCATGCACTCATTTCTAAATCTAGATAAAAACTCTCTCGTTTTACTGTGTCTTTAATAGATTGATTTTCTCCTTTGCCCTTTTATCAAATTTGGGAAAATTATTACTGCAGTGGATTTTCACTGACACTATTTTGTCTGTTACTTTAACTGATGAAAGTATTTTCCTCTTCATTGTTTCCTTAAATATTGTTCTAACACATTTCTTCACCTTATATGAATCCCTTTTAATTGACAGTTTTATTTTTTTTATCTTTTTGTTTTTGAAAATCTGCTCTGAACACTTCTGTCAACACTTCTGACATATACACTCCTCCACAGAGTGCATATGTCAAGATGTGACCAGAATTGCGATGGAGCAGCTTCACACAGTCTGTAAACATGAACGTGGACGTGTGCATCATCCTCATCAGGTCGTACATCCTAATGAATCCTATTACCCCTTTGTGTTGTTGTAATCTCATCAGACCTCACTGCAACACACAAGTTCAGGGTTCAGGGTCCTGACTCTCTGCATGTCTGACGGATCAGAGCAGCTCAGTATCACACCCTCCACCCCTCTCTACCTGCATGCCTCCCTGCCGGGTAGTGCCATCTTATGGCCAGGGCTCTCCACTGCACTGGGCACAGATACACAGTGCAGTTTTCCATTAAAGATACATGACTACATTTACTTTAATGCCTACGTTTATTGGAAACTAATATTATGCTGATAAGGAGTCAGCCCACCGGAAGGTCACTGGCACGTATCCCCTGACTGGCTGGATGGACTGGGAATAGAGAGTGAATAAGTAATACTCTCTTTTTCCTGAATACTTAACGTCAAATTGTCTTTGAACAAAGCAGCCAATCGTTGAGACGCCGCAGGAAGCCAATAGAAGAGCAGTCACCTTTTTCCTATATGATAAATGGGCCAAATAAAAAAAGAGAAGCAACTGAAACCATGCTGCAGTTTTTGGTGATTTTTAAAGGTGTAGTGAAGTAGCTATAAAACAATCACTGTAAAGCCAATAAATGAATAAATATGCAACCTTTTCTTGCTTTCACGTCTCAAAAACATTTTGTTCAGTGCATTAAAAATAGATTTCAGCATTAATAAATCATAAAATATATATTATGAATATACATATAGATATATGTGAAAAATCTGCTGTATTGAGTTATGGCACAAAACAGAAGGAAGTAGGTTCAAAATGACAACTAACTTCCATCATTTCCATCAAAACGATCAACCTTTGTATGTATTAGTCATCAGTGCATCTTTTAATTAAGTGTAACCTTGTGTTAAAACTTAACCTTGTGTTTCCAGGTGGCTTCAGGGCCGACTTACTACTGCTAAAAAAACCCATGTAATTGTCTGATGACTCCACATTAGCCTCCATCGTCCACCTCAGCATGCTGTGCATTTTAATTTGGCTGCTCTGGCTCAGCGGTGAGGTAACCGTCCTGTCTCCCCTTCCATTATTCTCTGAGTTTTTCTCTCTCCTCCTGGTTCTTCTTGTCTTTTTCTTAATCTTTCACCCCCTCACACTTAGTCCTCCGTCTCTGTCTGTCTGACCTTGCTTGCACACACAGCGTTTATCACAATGCAAGGCACATCTGACTGCAGTATTCTCTCTGCCTCTCTCTCTCTCAGGCAGCAGCAGGACGAGGCAGCTGCTGACCCTCTGATCAGACGGATGGAAAAACTATTGACGTTCACCGATATGCAAAGCCGGCCCTTCCAGCAAAATGTAAATGATCTGGTTGTTGGATATGACGATTGGATAAGAGCAGCACAGACTGCCCAAATTCCACAGCTTGATAGTGTTTTGTTTATGGATAGTGCCACTGAATTATTAGAGCCAAAGCAATACAATATTAACACAGATTGAGAGTTAAAAAAATCTGATAACAACATACAGTATCAACAAATATTTGTGTTTTTTACATAAAACTTTTCTGAAAGATCGGCTGATTTCATTTGATAAGAACTATGTATATATCATTTATATATAAAATATATAAAACTGATATATGATAATGTTGGCTAGGTCATTTTAGGAAAAATTAAGTCAACACTGAAGTGCAAAAACTGCAGTTCCTCAATTGACCACTAGAGTCTGGCTCCAAAAGTGAGTCAGTCTCCATAGATTCCCATATTAAAATGTCTTTACAGCAGAAAGTTTACAGCCTGGTAAAAAATACAGTTTTGGTCTCAATAGCTAATTTCAACTCCGTGGCAACTGTACGGGGGGTAAATATTTATATATCTCACCTGTTTAAATTTTATTAGGGCTTAAAGTTCTGCATAAGTGAAGGTTAGGGTAGGCTTTGAGTTACAGGCGGGTGCTATATGCAGTGATTTTTCATGGAAATATCAGACAGATAATATTACTTATTGTACAGTTAATTAAGAGGAAGTCTGTGCTCCCGTTTTTGAGCTGAGTGAAATCCTAGTATTATTCTATTTATGTTCACACTAATTAGCAGGTATGGATATCTGCGCTCACCATACCTGGCTTGTTAGCTTAGCCTGTAGCTACTTAGGCAGCGAGCGAATTAGCCTTGGGTTAGCCCTCGAGCAAGATGCCAAGATGGCCATTATTAAACCGGCATGCACCGAAGTCTCTGCTCCACACACGCCTCACCTGTTTGCTCATTTTTGGATTAGCCAGGAGTAAGGCGCTGCCAAGATGGTGATGGCAGAGCAGCTCTCTCTGAGCTCCAAAATCACTCTTCAGAAACCTGTGGGACACGTCACAGAGGCTTCATTCATCTTTATTTTCAGTCAATGGTCAGGTCTAGGTTTAGATACGGTGGTTATGAATAGAAACATATTCGCTCTATGTGGGTGCAAATTGAGGTGAAGACGTGCCCATTGAAAGCTATTGGTGATAATGAGTCGAAGTGAACTTGTCACAACCTGACTGTGCATGAACCGGCTTGGCTCTTCCTCTGACTTCACCCTCCTCCTTCCGTCTTTGTCACAGTTCTTGTTTGTGATCAACTCTAACACGTTTGAATGTTGGGAATGTGTTGAAGCGACTGCTAATCTCTTGGCAGTTTGATGAAAGAAATTCACAACACAAGATCCAACTTCTTGTCTCATGGCTTTCCACTGGCAAATCCATCCACCTTTTCCATTGTGACATCACTCTGAGGAGCAGTTCACAATGACTTATTCAAATGGTGCAGTTTCAACATAACAAAAACTTGGGTGCAATTTGCTTTATTTAGGGGACACAACATGAATATTTTATATCAGATTAACTTTAAAGATACATTTCTTAAACAGCAAACAAACTGTGGTGGATAAAGCGCTAGTTGTGTCATGGTGTCAGTGTCTGGTTGGAATCGATCTCACGGCTCCAACGCCAGACCGTGTGAGCATAACAACAGCCAACCAGTAACATTACTTGTTTTCGAGGTGTTGAATCAACAATTCCCTCTTCAATCAGCGGGATCGTAGTGGCGGCCGCAGACATGAGCCTCGCAGCCAGGGTCGAGCTGACACAAGCTCCCCGCTGCAGCTCTTTCCCCCCGGGTCGGCTTTAATGTCATTAACAGGTGGAGGGCAAAAATAGATAGAGGAGGCATAACGTGCGCACACACACACACACACACACGCACGCACGCACGCACGCACACACACACATACACACACACACATACACACACACACACACACACACACACACGCACACACACATACAGACCCACACAGTTAAGGAGATTGGGTTGTGTGTGTATGTGTGTGTGTGTGTGTGTGTGCGCGCGCTGTGTGATACATTTACACACAAGAACATTTTGAAGCTGAGACATTAGTCCAGCAGAACTGCCCACGCTATCGTAAACAAACAGATTCACTTACAGAAGCTACAGTGTGACCGCATACCTCACACACACACACGCACACACACACACACACAGTTAGGTATTTGACTCATGATACACACATATACACAGGCCTGCATTCAACCACACACACACACACACATACACACACACACACACACACACACACACACACACACACACACAAAGAGATATGTAACCTGCAACCCTACATTTATTTGTGCACAGGTACACACATGCAATACACAAACATACACACACACACACACACGCATATGTGGACATTTAGCTGATGATCTTCTTCACGTCCACTTCCACTTCCACACACACACACACACATACACACACACACACACACACACACACACACACACACACATTGAACTACTTCGACCTCCACCCCTTTTTCCCTTCCCTCGCCCATCCACCTCTCTCTCTCTCTCTATCTCTCTCTCTCTCCCTCCCTCACTCCCTTTCCCTCCCTCACTCCCTCTCCTCTCCTCGCCCTCCGTCACTCCGAGCAGAACCACACACACAAAAACCAGGTCAGCAACTTGTTAATATCATTGTTGTGATATTTGTGAAGCGGCGACGAGCGTTGCGACGCCTGAGTGCAGCACGTGTTAAAGAGTGAAAAAATAAAACTAATGTGTCTAATTTCAGCATGATATTTTTTGGCTGCTGAACTGTTTGTGTG
>NW_019525091.1:1013142-1037250 GCF_002814215.2 Seriola lalandi dorsalis | reverse complement strand
TGGTTGTGGTGGGCGAGGTTGAACTGGCCTGTTCCTCAAACGTTGCCCGTTCAGAGTGTTTATGGACTGGAGTCTGCTGTCTGTGTGATATAACACAGGAACTTTCTTCTCGCTGTTGACTCCATGACGGCTTATTTTTGGAGACAGTTGGAAGGATATTTTAAGAGAGTGAACTTGTTAAAGGTGCTTGTTGCCGGTCACAGCTGCTGTAATGAGTTTCTTCCTCGTGCTTCAATGCCACTTTTCCAGTGTGTCCAATTGGATGCCTTATAAGGAGAGCCGTGGTCAGTTTTGATGAGTAAGGACAACACAGCTTCTTTTCTTGACCGCTAACATTATATTTTAAACCAACTAACTTGTTTTGCTATAACAGGTTTCATTTTGGTGGTTTTGTTTGCTGTTGTTTTATCAATACAGACCTGTAATGACCAATTATCATTATAGCCATTTTAACAAACTGCATGCTCTCTACATTTATGGAAAAATATCCTTTTTTTGACATAGTAATTTGAGGAATTATTATAGGAGTGTTAGTAATAACAAGCTAAATGATAATAAAAGTATAACTGTATTATTATATCACTATGATAGTATCTTTATTGCTCTATCTGAGCAGCATGATACTTCACTTTCACTCCAATGTAACAGAAAGGTTGCAGGTTCGATGTCCACATGTGCACCTACTCTTCCATTACATACCTGTCTGCAGCTACAGATGCACTGCTACTCCCTGAAGCATCAATACAGTATGTCGCAGTACTTCTGATGATGCTCATACTTCTTTGAAGTGACACGTGCCTTCGAGGTAACGAATCTTTAGAACAATGAATGTGCTGCGATCATTCGATACCAACCGATCACGAACTGATGCAGAATGGTGTCAATGGTTAAAATGGGAAAACTTTGGTTAAATCTAATTCTAGTTTGTCAGAATAAGTTATTCAGAAGAAGATTGATGCCTTTTTGTCATTTGCCCAACTGCAACAGAGCTATTATTGATTCAGATAGTTTAAAATAATAAACCGTATTGTCTCTAATCAGTGGTTTCTCAAACAGCTGTTTTCTTCTATATATGATTTCATTCTCAAGAACTGACCAGATAAAGGATGAAAAGAACATATCTACAAATGACGCAGTATTTAGGACAAATCTATCAGAAAAAACAGACCCTGTTATGCTTAAATTTCTATCTCAAAGTTCATAAATGTTCATAAAAGTGATACAGCATACAATAAATTGTTTGTGAAGTATCTGCTTCGTCATTGGGAATGTGTCTTTTGACACATATCTTTGCATGGTGTGCTACTGCAGCCAAAATGTCTTATTCAATAGATATAATAGTACGTTCATATACATGAATCTAAAAAAGTGGTGAGAAGTGTCTGAATTTACTAATAAGATTTGAATTAATAACAAATTATGAGATAAACTGAAGAATGAAAGTGTATTTATGTGTGAAAATGTGTTTATATTTGATTATTTATCTGTAGTTGGAAGATTTCTCTGAAAATGACCCCAAACTTCGGCCCTCTAGCTCGTCAGCTTGTTAACAAGAGAGACGCTGAGGTGGAAGTAAAGTTATGAGATCTCCCCGGGGGATGTGTTTCATTTTTGCTAACAAGAGGCAGGGCTGCATGTCATGTCTGTTGTCACCACATCCCTGTGGAACGTGGCAGGACAGCTGCTTCACCCACCCTTACAGACACAAAGGGATTTTAGATTCAATTCATCGGCGGCGTATCTGCGTGACTTCTCCATCGCAGAGCTTCTAGGAATAGATAATTGGTTATGGCTTGAACACGATGAGTGTTTTTGTGCTGCCGAGTTACCACAAAGTGTCTCAGAATAGACAGCAGGTTATGATTTTAGTATGCGGATTGTTTTCTTTATGTGTTTGTTGACGCATAACATCTCAAAATAGATAATTGATTGTGATTCTGCTACGCTAAGTGTTTTTATATCGCTTCTCCGTCCTAATGAAAGAAGCAGAAGAGGCAACACAGATAATTATTTGTGATGTGAGGAAGTTTCTCCACTTCTGTGCTTTTCTTACACCGTTAGCTCACAGTGAGGAAAGTTCTGAAGGGCTGGATAATAAATACACTCAATTTTCAGTTTTCCATACTTTTATTTTCATTTGTTCACATTGCTCAATTAAAGAGGAACTATAACTTTTAATCAGGAGAGTTGTGGTAACCTGTCAACCTGGTATTTAGATGGATTATGTTGCTTTCATTTGGCAGATGCTGTTGTCCATAGCAACGTACAAAAAAAGTGCATTCCTCCAAAACTAAAAATCAAGAGCCTTTGAGGATTTTCTTTTGTAATCTGCATGTGGATACATCATCTGACATGATGACATTTGATCATGGACTTTTGCATTTACCCCTGCTATTAATAATTGGTCTTGCTCAATCTAGATTTTTGCCCAGGTTGTGATCATATCTAATCAAATCTATTAATCGGCTCCAGACTGTACAGAACTCAGCAGCCAGACCTTTAACAGGATCCAGGAGAAGTGACCAGATGACACTGGTTTCAGCCTCCTTGCACTGGCTCCCAGTACGTTTTAGAATTGATTTTAAGATCCTGTTGACTTCGAAAGCTCTTCACGGCCTCTCTCCATGTTCTACATCTGACCTTATCGTAGAGCTTCTCCCCATTTTACTTAATTTTATTGAATACTTTTGCTGTTACTGAAAACTCTTACATTTTTTGTAAAACATTTTATAGATTTTTTACTGATCACACTGACACCGCCTTTGGTCTATTTGCAATAATACTAACAAAACTTAAAGAGTATTTCTGATTGCTTGTTTGAATTGTTGCCTTAAATGAGCTTGTCTTATTTCGCTGCCTTGTGTAAAGCACTTTGTAACATGGGTTTAGAAAAGTGCTCTATAAAAATATTATTATTTATTATATTTATTATCATTATTATTATTATTATTATTATTATATCTCATCATGTAAATTAGGTAGTGGACCTGGTGGGCTTGTCAATAAACATAACGTGTCCTAGCTCAAGGAGACAGTGTTGCGTGGGTGTGTGTGTGTGAGATCTACTTACTTTTTGGGAGGTGGAGTTTTTCTTTTTTTTTTTTGGAAGGGTGTGGCCAACCTGCACAGATTGCATTTACAACCGGTTGAGATCAGATTGCAGTGCGTGCTACACCCCGCCCAGATATGGTCGAGCCAGTTTAAAAGCAGTCTGACTGCAGTGCGTTGTGCATTTCCAGTACACTTGCACTAACGTGTCTTTCATTATTGATATAAAATATCCAGATGAATTTTGTCTGTTAATACCAGGTGTAAATCTGGTCTAAATCCCGGCTCCTAGATGCTGTAACTTTAGCTCAGCTTTTAGGCAACATGTTCAGTAACTGACCCTCTCTCATAACAGTAGAAAGGTCACCCTTGAAGAACAAGCTTTTTATTTGGTTTGGCTTTCTAAGCATAGAGAACTGGGTGCGTCTCTTCAGAGCATTTTATTCCTCAGACTCAGTACTATCTGAGATCTTGAAACTATGACTTTACTAACTATATCTATAACTATAAATTAATTACCCAGAGTGACAAGTCAACACATTCTGTTCTGACAGTTCTGATAAACCAACTGAACGGCACCTGCCCAGCACCGAATGGCAAACAGGGAAAGTTAGTGACAAGTTAGCAACCACAGTGGATCATTCAACAGTTTAAAAAGCCTACAGTTTTTCTCAGGAGAACTTTTCTGTGACTGAAATACGGTAAAGTTGATTACCACAACACAACAATAATGACTTTCACTTTCTCTTCTCTCATCTTTAGGAGGCCTCGCTTCTTTCACTCCTGACCTCTACCTCTATTGATTCTCAGCGGATGCACTCTTCTATACATCGACTGTCCTCTGTGATTCTCTCTTTTTCACGATGATTCATTTATCAGTTTTGCAGCTGTCGTCCAAGCCGCCATTTTTTACCAAGCTTTTTCTCAAGGGGAGGCTGATTCCTGCTTTTTCCTGCTAAAGTTTTCAGAACACTGTAGGTTTAGCTTTTGTTACCAAGGAGACTTTTTGAGTGTCAATTTTTTTCTAATGTGCTTATTATACAGTCGTTTTTTTTAGTCTTTATCTTTCTACCTCTTTGCTTTGCCTCTTCCCTTCTGTCAGATACACCTGTACGACTTTACTTTACTTCAACATTGTCTCATGCTGCTTTTCATTGTTGTCTTTTTGGGCACAAACTGAGAATACACAATTTTCTCCTGTTTTTGTTCCTGTCTTTGATTTTTTTTTCTATTGCTGGAGTTTCTCCACCCCTGTAGAGGGTCACAGCTCAAAGGAAGTTTGGTTGCCAAAGTGAATCCCGCTTGGCTGTCTTAGTTGTTCTCCAAAATGTGGTCTACATTTTTTGTGACTGATGAGGAGGGCCGCACGGTGGGCCCGCCGGCACCAGGAGCAGTGATAGGGCCTGCACCGGGAGGAGCACCCCAGGGTCCGGTGGGCCTGACCAACCTGATGAGCGGACGCAGTACATTTGGGGGGAACAAGCGCCGCAGGACAGCGTCAGCGGGACACACCATGAGTGAGGCCCAGGAAGGAAAGGTGACTGGCTTAATATTGCGCGACTGTGTGCTCTCCCTCAGGCAGTATGAAAGTACTCTGGAGCTAATGGATCCAATCAATCACGCAGCTGCCTTTTCGGCTTGAAATCTGGCCGGTCCGCAGGGCAGGCAACACACCACCAGAGCAGATGAATGACTTGTAATGTTTTAAAATAAGAATTTGCAAGAGATCAAACGCAGCTCTTTGACATTAAGGAGATAAAAACGTAAGCTTAGGAGTAATCTGCAGGTGCTCAGCACGGTCGTAATCACTCAGAGAGAGCTGAGACTTCACGCTCCTAAACTGGATCACTTTCTGACATGTATCCACACATACACATACATGACTGTAGTTCTATACTTCTGTAGAGGAACACCGTGGCATAATTCATTCCTCACACTATAACCCTAATTGGCTTCTTTAAACTCAGTGTATGAAACAAACTTGGACCAGACAAATGTCCTCACTCTTATCATCTAAAACTGGTCCACACAAAGATAGAAGCAGGAGAGCCCACCCACACATCTCCACTGCCTGTTGAAGGGTTCATATTTTATCTGTTGAGGACTTTAAAAACAACATGAAGAGATTGTTCTTTCCCTGTGACATTGTTAATTCCTATATATCCTAATATATTATAACAAAAAATTCTCATGATCACACCATAATAATAAAAATACAGCCATGGTGCATACCACTATGTAAACTTGTAAATACCAGCTCCTTCAGTTTCTTTCACATTTCTGCCAACGATTTCAACACGATCACACTATGATTCGTGGGTTAGAAACTCCACAAAATTGTAGACTTACAGAAAATATGCAGGAAGAACTCAAGCACTTTCCCTGTGTAACTTCATGTAAGTGAGCTCAGCTAAACAGCTTTGAAACTGGCTGGTTACATAAAGCAACAACTTGACCCTGTGTTGTGTTTTGTATATGGTGAACAGGAAGCTTGGCTCTATTTCTATGCAGCCATTTATTTTTGTTAGATAGGAACAGAATATGTACTGGTCCATCTAACTGATATGCAAGATATTTTAGCACCACTTCTAGCTTGTTAGCCTATTAGTGTACAAAAAATTTTAACACAGTAAAATACATCATACTTCCACTTGTTACGCTTTGCAGTACCATTTCAATATAAACTAACTGGAGATTCATGCTAAAGTCCAAAACACTGAGGCTAACATGAGTAAGCAAGGACACTGTAACTGGTCTCATGCCTGAAAGTCCAAAACTGGTTGCTGAGAGATTTTTAAATACGTCTTTAACTCAGTATTGCAAACTTTTTAAAAAGGTTATTCAAGTCACTATTTGATACTGAAATAATTTTGCTTTGTGTTCTGTCACCAGATCAAGTTGGCATTCTTTGTGGCCATCGTGGGCGTGGTCCTGACGGTGCTCGGGGTGGGGACAGAGTTCTGGGTGGAGCTGGCACCCCCGAAGAGTTTCTACAACAATCAGGTGAAACAGAAACTTCTGATCACGAGTTGTTATTTCCCCTCAAACACACATCCTGTACATTTAGATGTTATTAACCTGTCTTACTTGGGGACAAAAACCACAACTGAGCAGTAATTTCCTGTTCGGAATGAATCCCTGTTTCATGTCTAAACCTCGTGATGGATGGAGGAAGAATATTGCTGCTGATCTCTTTTTTTTTTAAAAAAAACCTCTTTGATCTCCGTTTTGCAGACATGTCTGACAGCTCACTACGGCCTGTGGAAGGGCTGCACCAAGACCCTGTGGGTGGCTGATATTGACCCAGAGAGAGAGAGCTGTGGACCTGCTGAACTGCCCGGAGGTGACTCAAAGATTTAAAGGCTGGTTTGTGGTGGATTGATGTCTGATTTTTATGATGATGACTGTGTGAGAGAGGGAGTTTTGAGCTGCTGATTGACAGACCAGCTGGCTGACTGGACATTTGCCAATCTATTGAGCTGGTAGGACAGAGTTAGCATGAATCAGTGGTCTACCTGGCTTTTCTGGCTTGACAAATAACACTTGGCTCACTGTTTGAAGGCTGGCTGGCTGGCTGACTGCCTGAGTCATTGTTACATGGTCTGAGTTAAAGAGTGAGTCCATGTTATGCTTTTGGGTCAAGTGGAAGGATGCATCATTGGATTTTGTAAGTCCTGAGCTCTTGGATAGCGCATTCTATTCTGGTTTAGGAGTCTAAACAAGTGATTTACAAGATTATAGAAAAATATTAAAGCGCTCCAGCTGTACAGCATCATATTCTACTCGTAAGCTGCTGCTGAAGTGTTTCTAAGTTTGTGCAGGTGTCTCATTACAGGTGCAAGAACAGCTAATGGAAATAATGCAGGACTTTGGGTTGGAAATTACATCCGGATCTTTTGCTTCAGACTTTCTTTGTTCAAGTGTAGCAAAAGATTATTAAAAGCTATTCGCAGCATCTCTTCCCTTTTTCCTTGACTCAACTGTATCAGCTCCCCTTTTGAAGAATGAGTCATCTAAAAAGAAAAACAGAGCGAGAGACTGGGGATAGTCCACCAAGAGCTCTGTGTGTGTATGTCATCAGTTTCAGGCAGGATACCTGTTTGATTTTCATCAAAACAAGTGGGAGAGGTTTAGAGAGTAATGGGTTTGTTGTGTCCTGGGACTTTTTGAAAATTGAAAGTGACAAAAAAATAATAATATAGTAACTCTGGTCTAAACAATTCAAGAGCGACATAGAGTAGATAGGACATTGGAAGTGTTCTGCGTACAGGACAGACTACAGTATGTGTTTGCATTACATCATTTGGTAGTTTTCTGACCATACTGTGGTTAACTGTCTCAGTCCTGTAGTCACCCATAGACTGTATGGCAGCCTATTTAACATTGTTAAATGTAGCATTGAAAAGAAAGTTATGTTTATGAGCAACAGTTACTACACTTACAACAATGTAAAAAATGAACCATTAAACAAATATTTATTTTCTTCCCAGGGATGATGATTCTTGTAGGTTAGATTTTTCCATTGGTTTTTGGATCATTGCTGAAAATGAGCTTTAGTTTATGATACTTACATGTTTTGTTCAGCAGGATCATCTTCACAAATGAATTCTAATTTTATCATGTTCGAAGCAAAAATACAGTCACCAGAAGTAAAAAGCTAATGCTAGGCTATCAACGAACTGCACCACGGTCACGTGACTTCAACGTCACCACCACTAAACCTCAATTTGTAGTTTGATTTAAGTCTGACCTATTCTACTTCTAAAAGCCTTTCCTCTTAAAAGGTTAATAGTAGTTCAACGTGATGATGTTTACATCCCCGACAACCTCTGTAGTCTCATTAAGACACTTGTCGGCAGCCGGCCTTTTTTAGGAGATGTAAAAGCTTTGAGGAAGCAGGAATGAGGTGTTTACTGACGTATTTGTATGATTTTGTAGAATAAAACGTGAAAACACGAGCTTTCAGTCATCTAACAAAAAAACCCCATTAAAATACCCATCAACTTTGAGACGAGGGAACCAGAAGTGCTAAAATACTTACTTATTTACAGGTTGTAGGACTCTTTCTTGCAACACTGTATTTTTTAATAGCCCAACTGTTTAGTCTTCAGGAAATTATATTTATGAATCACATTCAGAAACAACACAGGTTAGTCAAAGTGCAAGATCTTACACATTGGGACATAGGAGTAATCAAAAGTTAAAAATAAGTTTTAAATGCTGGTTTTCGGGCACAGATCTATGCTACACATAGATCCTTAAGGGATGAAGGTGTTCTGTTCATGTTTTGTGGTCAGAGAGAGGAAAGTCCAGTTATGGTGGACTTTTCTCCTCCATTTGTAGGTTGGATTTGAATCGTGTTGTGCAGCAGTCTTTGCTTTAACGCTGATAACTATTGTTGGAGGGGAAAAACAAACCCAGAACACTCTGAGGATGTGGCTTTGATCACGCTAATTGAGAGTGATGTGTGTGCGTGTTACGTTCGCTCACGTGCTCAAATGTGCGAGGGAACAGATAGAGGTGTCACATTCTATTTGACGACCAAACTCTAATTACTGTAACGCATCATCAGGACGGCAGAATGCTAATTATGCAGGAAGCATCGCATTGTCACCTTGAGCCTGTCATTGACGCTCACGGCTGATTATGTATGATGCAGAATAATTGAAAGTAAAGTGTACAGGGGCTGAGAGACATGTGGCTCCTTGAATTTCAATAAGATGTTCATCAAGATTGTCCGCAGCGAAAAAAGCAGATTACCTGTCAGTGTTTATGTCTGTGTCATTTACAGTGGCTGTTTCTCCTCTTCCATCTTTTTTTTTTTTTTTTTTTTCCGCTTCCAGAATCAAACTGTACCTACTTCAAGTTTTTCACCACGGGGGAAAACGCTGTGATGTTTCAGAAGACAACGCAGAAGAGTGAGTCATGCGCCTCTCTCGGCTCCTCTTGGCCTCTCTCAACCGCTGTCCCACCTCGTCCGCCCACTCCCTCCTTTCTTTGCCCCTTCATCTTCCTCTTCTCTCGCTCCTCCTTCATTCTCCACTCTCCTGTCCGTCATCTCTCTCCCACCTCTTCTCCTCTCACCCGTCTCTCCCACAATCCATCCCAGTCTTTTTCTGTCCTGTCTCCCTTCACCTCCTCACCATGCTCTTTCAGGTTGGCCATTGTCTGCTCTGTGAGTGTTTGAAATCTATTCCGCCTACACCACGTTCAAATGTCTCCGAGCTGCCGTCTAACCTCTCATTTCGCTGGCAGCTCCATAATGTACTGAGATCACACGGTGCCATACGTTCAATGAGGAAAGACAGACATACGTTAAAATCTCATTGTTTGCTGATGCCACATCACTGTCATGCCACAGTCATGAGTAAATTGCTTGTTTGCTTTTGCACAATAAAAGTTTAAATCTTCTTTAATGGTTGTAAATAATTTTATCATTGGAATAATGATATAACAGATGTTAAAGCAAAGTTTTTACTCAGTTTATTTGTGTCTGTATGTATTCTCCATACAAACAGGAAGTATGAACTTACTACGCAGCTAACAGTCTATGCACTGAAGTGTGCCGTGGGTGTGTGGAGGGTGTCTGTGTGTGTCTTTGTATGATAAGTCTAAGACTTAGCTTAGCTTTAGCTCAAACATTTTCAGAAATATTCTGCTCTTTTTCCTTCAACCACTTATCTTTCCTCCTTCTGGACTCTGCACCTTCCTGAAAATGAAACATCTGGCCCAACATAGACCTGGGTCCTCGGTCCGAGTCTGGCCCATATACTTCCACATTTGGGCAGATTCCTGCTGTTATGCTCCAGTGTTGTCTGACAGCTAGAAGACTTTATGTGTGTCCAGATGCGGAAGTAGCATCTGACAACCATGCAGGATATGGGCCAGACTCGGACATATACTGGGCCAAAAGAAACATGTGAAAGAACCATGTGGCCCAAGTGTGGGACAGATGTATTTTGCGACCTGAGTCCTACGGTCTTGGGAGATCAACTTGCATGTTGCATATCATCACATCCACTCCAGTCTTTCCATGGACTTTTATACGGTTGTGCTGCCTCCAAAATTGACTTTGGTTAAAGGAAATTGAACACACAGAGTGTTGGTGCAACAGCGTCATTTACAAAAAGGAATCTAATGATCCTACATTTCGAGCCACATTCAAAGCTGCAGCAAAATCTTTTTCACCAACTTTGCAACATGCAAGCTGTGAGCTGTGGTGTGCAACATGTGCTCATTTCCTCTCACTCATTTTGACACGTTTCACTAATCAAAAACAAACTGCATGTGAAACCTCCTGCACCCTCTGAGCGACATTTACTAGGGAACTGTGACACTGGCACAATGTGTGATCTGCATGTGAGCAGTGCGTGCTTATCACTTTTGTGAAACAGGTTCACAGTAGCTTTTGGGTGGAAATAAGTTGCTACAAACCTGGTGGCGTCTATTCTGTCTTTTACACAAGAAACGATGTTAAATACATCCGTCCCTATTAAACTGAATTGAATAAAATTGAATTTATGAAAACAGCTATGTCCTCTTTACCTGTGCAGATCTGAATGTAGCGGCAGCCATGTTGGCCATGTTCAGCCTGTTCCTCATGGTGATGGGGGCCATATGCATCACCATGTCCCTCAGTAAAGAAATCCTGTTCTTCCTCAAGCCAGCATCGGTCTGCTTCATTCTGTCAGGTCAGTAGAGACAGCGACATAGTCACAAACTTTTCTCAAATTCTCAAAATAAACGTGGACCAGTGTTTGTCTAACCTGTGTCTGCTACCTCCTCCACAGGTATCCTGGTGCTTCTCTGTCTCGTGGTTTTCCACCAGTCAGTCTTGGCTTTGCTGGCCAGCAACCATACGGTTCCTCTTCACCACGAGCTCTCCTGGTCAGTGTCATGTATCGGCTGTGCGGGGGCCGTCCTCATCATCGGTGGGATCCTCTTTGTGCTGCTGGCGCTGCCCTACAGCCCCTGGCAGAGGTGTCTCCCTCAGAAAGACAGCAGCAGCTAGTGGCCTGGGGGTGGTGTTGCACTTTATGTTTCCCAAAGACGTCTCAGCAAATAGGATTGCCTTTTCTGAATATGTCATATGCATATGCAAAATTGGTCATCAACTTATCCACTAAGTCATGAGAAGGATCAAATATATCAAAAGATTCACCCTTAGGTCCCATACTAACTGCCTTTACCTTTTAGCAGGATTACACTAAAAGTACTGAGCCGATTTGCACCGAACAAGGTGGAGGGTTAGGGCACGGGATGAACACATTAAATGTTGGTGCAGATCTGGATCATTTACTATAAATTTGGATTTATTTTCTCTGAGGTCTGGTGTATGTTGTTTCACATTGACCTTGACAGTGCCCTTCTAGTTGTTTAGTGGAAAACATCCTTTTTATTTCATTCACTTTGTTGGCAATAAGAGGATTTTGCACAGTATACAGGTAAAAGTCAATGTGAGATCTTTGTTCTCTGATTTGTGACACACGACCCACACAGTTCATCTTGTTAGCTGAAAAGGAGCTAGCTTGGTGCTAAAAGCTCCGATGCCATATTAAAGCGAACTATACCTTTTAGTGATATCAGATATGGTAATCTTAATGCTTAGACATGTTTGGGAAACAGTCCTGTATTGTCTTACTAAGTATCCTACAGGGTTTGGAGGCAATTTACTGTTTACTGTTTGTTCAATAAAACAATGCTAACTTTTTTTTTTTTTAAATACTAGCAATTCCACCCCTTTGATATACACTCATTGCCAAACAATACTTACTACAATTTGTAGGAGCTAGGAAACTGAATTAAGTCAACAATTTTAATGTCATCTTAATTTGCCGGAAGCTTAGATAGCATGTTAGCATTCAGCTAACCAGAATGCTTCAAACCATGTCATAAAAATCAATATTAAATGTTGGCTAGCTCTATCCTTACAGCACGGAGTACGCTAACTATTTATCTATGATTTAAACCATTAGCTAATTAACCAGTGGCAGGATAAATAAGCATTCAAAGTTTTACATTATCAAATGAGGTGTTTGTTGTGTCTGTTCATTCTGGGAAAGTTCATTGTCGTCTTGCCCAAAAAACAGCCACCTGTCTGCTCACGCGGCAAGACGACCATCAGCACCCACAAAAATAAAAACTACACTGAATGAACTGAACAGTTTATTGACCTCCAATCTGAGAACCTCATTTAAAAACCTGTTCATTCTCAGTGATGTGTGAGAAAAAGCAATATTGTGTTTGTCCTCCAGTGTCTTCCCTTCGTACTGTCTGTGTTGGATGTTTTCTTGAGCGTCAGTTAACATTGAGGTAGACTTTAATTAGCAATACTGAATTTTCATTTATTTCACGCTACATATTTATTATCTTTGTCTGCCCATTAGCATAATTGTGAACACAATTGTCTTTTTAATCATCAGAATACACAAGCGTTGTATAATACATACATACTGTACATCGTGAGAAGAATATATGTTTAATATTTTAAATGAAGTGTAAGGTAGTGACTTTACAAAGTGTTCGACAGGCGGACATGCCTAGAAAACACTCTAAAGATTTGTAGTGGAGTAGAAGCTACACAGTGTTAAATCAGCTGAAAGTGTGAGACGCTGCCAAGTTTTTACCCTCAGTGTTTTTCCTCGGATGATTTGTGCCAGAACAAAGTGCTTCTCTGTGCCTGAATGGGCGGTGAACCGTCTCGGAAACTTTTTTTTGAACTGAATTGATTGAGTATGAATGACTTCATTTTATTATTAAACATGACATGAATATTTAATGTCATCCTCTCTCAGGTTCCATTTCTCTCTCATTCTGCAATCTCGACATGTTCTCAGCTCACAGTCGCTGCCTCCTCAAAAGCTGCTTTTATGAACCGTCCCACTGACTTGCTGCATATGTGGTGTGTCCTCTTTGAGCTTCTGTACAGTGAAAGTTCACTGGTTTTAAATGTTACATATGAATGATACATAAGTATAATAAACTACTTCAACTTTTCAGAAATATAGTCATTGTTTTGAATTATTTATTTTTAGTCTAGTAAAAAGTTAAAGTTTTTAATTCAAAGCCAACATGAGATTTGAATTTGCAGATCTGACATACACAACTGTGCCAAGGTTTGAGGCACTAAAAGTAAAGTGAGGACAATTTAAAATAATGTCATGAATAGTTTTTATTAATTAAGTAACTTCATACAATGTGCAGTAAAAGTTTTCTAGGTAGGTTGTTCCAGCGTCTCGGAGAACCTGCCACAGTTCTTCTGTGGATTTAGTCTGTCTCAGTATCTTCTGTCTCTTCATGTGATCCCAGACTGACTCCATGATGCTGAGATCAGGGCTCTGTGGAGCTCAGACCATCTGTTGCAGGACTCCTTCTTCTTCTTGTCTCCGAAGATAGTTGACCACCAAACTTCCACAGTTACAGTTCTAATGAATGAGTTCCTCATCAAATCCTGTGATGTGTCCTTATCCTTCCTGTGAAATAATGGCTGAGCTGCATTTGGCTGAACCGGTGTGCCACTTGCTGCACAGCGGCCCTGAAATCCTTGACAAGTAAAGCCAAGTACAGGAACATATAACTCATTAGCATAAAACTAAGTAGGCCTACTCCCCCAAAAAATGGTTACTGCTCTTCGCTGATTTTGAATATAGTCATCATCCTGATCCCTTCTGCATAGCAGCTCTTTGTATGTGGATATTATCAAAATATCTGAATTGATCTAAGTAATAATGAACCAAAATTAGAAAAAATTCTGCATTGTTATTAAAAAATAAGGAAATACTGTTCAAGTGATATTTTGATTTTAAAGTTGAGATGTTTACTGCTTCAAATGATCCAAATATATTTTGTAAAGATTGAGTGAGTAGTGAACCAGATGCCATCTTAAGTAAATTAATGAACCCATCTCCCTCCTGTCTTCATGCTGCTGCTTGTTGAAGGGGTTATTATGCAGAGTGCAGGTGGCAGGTGTGACACTGAATTTTTATCAGCTGATAATCAAACAGTAGCAGGTGGGAGGTGGGAGATGCTGTGGTAGACTGTGATGTCATCTCTTCACAAGTTTAATGTGTTGGTTACCCACTAAAAGCCCTGTAATATATGTCTGTATTTTTATTAAGAAAATAAAGCAGGTGTGAAGACACTATTATAGAAGACCAGTGTCTGCTTACTGTGTAGAAACAGATAGGTAATTTTCAAATAATGATTGTTACACAAATTTGGTAAGTCATAAATCCATTTAAATTCAAACTATGATGAAAGAAAATTAATTCTCATTACTTATACTTATATACTGTACTCCCTGCCCATATAAAAATCATATTTTAACTACTTCATGATCACAGACAAGTCCAGCTTTCCTCTTGTATTAGCTGCCTTTTTTACTTTATATTTGAACCTTTTATAAGACAGTAATTAGTAAAGAGCAGCAGGGAAAGTAAAGTGTGAGGAAAGAGAGCTACGACATACAACAAAGGTCCTGGCTAAATTTGAACTCAGGATGTTGCGGTTGCATGTTACATGCCGTCACATGATACGGTGCATACTTCGACTGCCGCGCCACCAGCATGGTCCTTTTCCTGAACACTTAAGTCATAATTCTGATATTCCCGACGGCATCTGAAGGCAGCAGGGAAAGTAAAGTTCGGGGCATGTGACAGTGTCATCACATGACATGCCAGTGATCTTGGCAGAGTTGAATCCTCTTGCATCAGCACTTTCAAATCAATCAACCTCGTTAGTGTCTTTGGTGAACTTTCGGGATGGTGGAAGGACACTGAGTTAAATAGATAAGAGCTACAAAGAGCGATACCAGTGATTTTCAAGTGTTTGGATTGATTTGACTCATGGGTTTCAGCCCCTCCTCGACCCCCTCTCCCTAGTGCCGGTTCAGTTCGTGTTATCCTGCTCAGAGCACATCTCAGTCACCATGTTGACCTCCTTCCAGGCTCACGTCTCTCTGAAGCGTCTCCCACGCTGTTTGGCTGCGACCTCCTGGCTAAATATAGACCGTGGCCAATAGGACTGACGTCGCAGGAGAAACACAAACCTGGAGACAAGCTGTGCACACAAACACACTCTCAAATTCACTTGTTAAGATACACATGTGTGCACTTGCACACAGGACCTCTGCCCTGCGTGCACAGGAATGCACGACTATCATGATACACAGTTAAGTCTTCGCAGCGTGAGCTCGGTCAGAATCTTTCTTTAAACTGACACCCCTGACGTCATCCCGTCCACTTCACTGCACCACAGAGACTCAAATGATCTTCCTCAAATTAATATGAGAAGCCATTAAGTGATATGAACACACATCCTGGGGTGTTAAAGTTACAACTTTTCTCTTCGAGTCAGCAAAGTGTGCGACAGGCCCGGCCCCTCCTCCCCCTCCTCCTGTGTTAGGTAAGTTTTACACTCCAGCACCTGTCACTCACGCTGCTGTCTGAGAGCTCCAGGGATCATCAGACACCGTTAGCTCGCTAAGTAGAAAACCAAGCAAACAGGCTAATGTCCAGGTGGTCTGTCAGTAAACAATCCATCACTGTGTCGGCCATTTTTGATCAAACATCAGTGTTTACGGTGCTTTTCTTTTTCCTGCTGCCTGTCAGGCTTTGCACTATTTAGTCTTCTTATATTTTTACTGATGTCAGTTTCACCTCTTGGCCAATGTCCTTAAACCACCTGACCTGTATCCATTCAGGCTGAACATAGACTCACAGACCAGTAACGTAGCTTTGCTGTTTAGGTCTAATTTCTTAATAAAATAAAAAGATCAATTCAGTTCAGTTTTTTATTCATTCCTTCTGAAGGCAGTTGATTTTCAGCAGATTAAAGGTGAACACACAAAACAAATGAAATATATACTGTGTATAAAAAACCCCATTAAAATCAAAACTTGTGTGTACGTAAACTCACAACGAGTCTCTGAAACTTGTTGTCCCCCTTTAAGTCGCTTTGGATAAAAGCATCTGTAAATGTAAATGTCTTCTTACGTAATTTGACGGCTGATGGAATAAATTACTTTCTCATCTTGAACAGGCAGCTGCAAAATTATGTTTATATTGTACAAACCTATAGTACAAAACGTATATCCAATGCCAGTAAGCAGTGGGTAATGTGCCTTTGGTCTGATATATCTGACTTTCCTACAGCGGCATTAGAGTTTGTGTCCCGTTACATTGGGATGAATTTTCTCAAAATCTTCCAGTGTCAATGATCTTTACTGGAAACAATGTTGGAGTAGAGAAGGGGAAAAAAATCTTTAGGAAATATATAAAGATATAGTTTCTGACTGATGCACCTGCATTTGAGCTCAGTGTGGTTTGCACAACAGGACAGACGATCTCCTCGGAGCTCTGTAAACTGTCTCATGTCACTTTTACAACTCGCATATCAAGAAGCTGAGTGCCAGAGCTGCACTATAGCCAATGACATTCACTGCTAACTGACATTCAATCCAATACGACTCTCTGCGGTGTAGCACTGTTCGGTGAATGGTGATTTTTTTTCTTGTGAAATTGTTAAAAGTTTGTCCATCATTATTTGCACGTTGTAGCTGTGATACTCTGGAGAGTTAGAATCAGATTTAAGCTTCACTCCCAACGTCATCCAATCCCCCCCGGAAAGCAAATACACTCCTCCAATAAACATGAGAACCCAACTAGTGAAGAGTGTACTCGACGAAAACTGATATTAACCTCTTACATATTTGCAGCCTTATTGGCATAAACCCAGAACAGAAGTGTATAGGAGAAGTTAGCTTCCTAAATGGTCTCTACACACACACACACACCAAACAGACATTTAAACAGTCTCTAACAGAGTGCTGCACATATCTGCAACACCAGACACATTAAATTAGGATCTGCTGAATGTCACACGTGTCTAGACAGGCATCATAAATATAAAGCAAACTGAGTAATGAGCTAAAAAAAGAATTAATTGCACCTATTAAATGGTCACTCGCAAATACAGCTGCATCTGTTGGTCAATACACGAGTATCAGGTGTCTGTATAAGAAGAAAAAAAATTACCCTGCATGTGCTCGCACGCTCACAGACAGGCAGAAAGGAGGCTTACCCATAATCCCTTACAACATAAACCGAACGCTCACACAGGTAAGCAGCTCGAGCTTTGAGTCTTTGATGCTGATTTTTGAGCGAGAACAGGATTTATGTTATTTAAGATTTGTCATTAGTTTATGTTATTTCCTTTAAATCAAAATGGCCGTGTTTATTTTCTGGCCCTGGAGGTTGATGCTTGGTGGGGACCAATTGTATGTCCCTAAATTACAGGTGCAGCTCCAGTGTGACAACTTGACCATGTTGTGAACAGCCTTTTGTATTAATTTTTTTTAATTTTTTGGGGATTAAAACATGTTGACACAAACACACACACGATTGAATCTGAGAGAATTGGGTTTCTTGCGACGAGCACGAGGGAAAACACAAGAGATGTTCTCAAGTAACTACTTGCTGGCCGAGAGAGTCGCTAACACTGAGACAGTGGGTGAGCTGGAGCACTTCAGTAGTGGGACATGATTAGATTGCCGTCAGGTGTGCAGGACCATCAGGAGCCAGGAGAGGTAGCCACGCCCACAACACACACACACACACACACACACACACACAGACACATACACAGATGGACAGAGGAGGGGGAGACACAAGTGAAAAGAGAAGAAACTAACTCACTGCCTGAGCTGTCACAGTTTAAGGTCACATAAGATTTTAATCCAAGAGAATACAATCCCTGCAATAAACAAATCACTACTACAATGTAACGGAATTTATGAGATTACATTTTTCAGTCAAATCCTGTGATTTAATAAGAAGAGTTTTGTTGGTTGCATTTTTACAAACTCAAGTAAAAGTAAACTCAAGTAATCTGAATCCTGATATGGATAAACGTATTTGTGTGTATGCGTAAATATCACAATAAATATGAACCTTGTCTGTGCGGTACGGTGTGTGCTTGAGTTTTCATAAAGAGACCGTGCTGGCTCAGAAAGCCCAGGTTTCCTATCTGGGGATCTCCCGCTGTGGGAGTGAGGAAGGATTTGAGGACAAGAGGAAATGAGAGCGTAATCTTGACTGACAGGCCTCCCCACCGGCACATGGACGTCTGTCAGCGAGCCTGGAGCCGTTATCAGTGACTGCAGGCGTGCTCTCTCACCGCCGGAGAAGCCCTGAGAGGAGAGGCGGCCGGACGGCGAGCTTCACACTGAATGAGGAGAGAAGACATTTAAATGCGGGGTGTCTTCACAGGTGGCAGACTCCTCTTGACTCGAGGTGGCGGTGGCTATTGTCATTCTCCACTGTATGTAAGACAACCCCGCAGTGAGCTGCAGACGTAATAATACAAGAGAGCCAGGTGAACCATGGGAGAACCCCATGGGTCTGCTGTGAGGGGTTCCAGTATATTGAGCTTTTATTGAACGCTGGACGCTGGTCGCACAGCGGTGATACGGAGGCTCCTGCCTGACTACACCTACAGGCCAACTGCCTCTCTGTTTCCCCCATGTGGCCCCCAATCCATTCTGTGGCAGGGCAGTGGGACATGGATTAATCAAAGATGGTGCCCAATAATCCATCTAAAGTAGCTCATCCAGAGCATCAACCAAATATATGTTTCTTCTCTTCCAGGTTTCCTTTCCTCGTTTCTGTGCATATTCGTATTTTTCCCTTCAGCCTGCTCCTACCACAGTCTTCACATTAAGATGATATCACATGAATAAAAAAAGGCTGCAATTATCCAAACTTTATGGCTTGTAAATTCATAGTACAGAGAGTAATAACACAACAGTTTGACAGTTTTAGAGACAGCCATGATTTGCACACCATGTCGTGTTGAGTTCTCTTCAGAAATCCATAGAGGGGCTGCAGCCGAGACTGTGTACACACCAGGCAGGTCACTTGTATGTCACAGAGCTAACACCTATAAGACAAGAATTTTTACTGACTGCTGGCGAATCTGAGTGTCCGGTTCACCTAAGCTGCTGGTCTTTGGACTGTGAGAGGAAACTGGAGCGAACACGAGCTGATGATCCCACAGAAAGATCAGTTTCATAACCTCAAAATTCTTTGAATTCTTTGAACTTTAAATTCTTTATTATTTACAAGTGTCATGATGTTTTATTCCACGCTCATTTCTCAGTGTAAGGCGGTGATATTTTCCCTACATCTCAACATATGTGATGGTTAACGAGCACACAATGAGCTGCTGGTCCACTTTAAATGATTTCAATAGATTCAGCAGGAAGGAAAAACAAAAATCAATATTAAGACCAAGTGGCAAAAACTGCAGTTCCTCTAATGACCACTAGAGTCCGGCTCCAACAGTGAGTCAATCCCCACAGACTCCCATGTTCAAATGTCTAACTTTACAGCAGAACTAAACATGTTTACAGCCTGGTACAAAAAGCAGTATTGGTCTCTTCCTCCTTCATGACGACTGTACGGGGGTGAATGTTTACATAACTGACCAGTTTAAATTTTATTAAGGCTTAAAGTTCTGCATAATTGAGGGCGTGGTCACTTTGAGTGACAGGTGGGTGAGCGTATGGCAGCCACAATATGGCATGCACCGAAGTCTCAGCTCCACACACCCCCAACCCACCCTTTTTGTCCATTTTTGGATTTGCTGGGAGTAAGCCGGAGTCAGGTACTGCCAAGATGGCTACGGTGGAGCAGCTCACTCTGAGCTTCAAAACTGCTCCTCAGAAATCTATGGGTGACATTACAGGGGCTACATCCATCTTTATATGCAGTCTATGAATAAGAATCCTCACACGTTAATGTCCTCTACTTACTAGGCTTGGGTTACGGTATCTAAAAGACAAGATAAAAGCTTTTTTTTGGTCATTCTTCAACACTGTGTTCTTTTGCTTCTACCTGTGCTTTTTGCTTTCTATCACAGGACTGTTTCTCAAACAAGCTATATTGTTTTTTTAATGTGAGAACAGCTGATGGTCTCTAATCCCAAATCTAACCCGAACCACGTGACCAGCGGGTCAGTCTAACCTCGACCACCTCAATCATTCCTCCAATTACCTTGCATTAATGAGATGCAACCTTTCACCTCGGGTCAATTAGCCTCTGACTCTGTATCCAAACTGATGAGCTGACAAAACATCAGGAGGCATGAAAAGCCCTAACGCTAGCTTTCCCAATCAATATCTGATGATCAACACATTAATAATGTGCTCACAGAACTGCAGTAACGTATCTAAACTGTGGTGTTTTCAGTTAAGTAGATAATGTGTGTCTGAACCTGCTTTGCCTGAGACACAAGCTTGTAGCTGTGAGGGCCTACGTGCCTGGGAAAGTCGTAGCGATCCACAAAATACGAGCAGCATGACACAGGATCGCAATCGTCCTCTGTGAGCAAAACGGTTTAGAAATATGCTTTACTTCCTATTTCCTTCATTTCCTTCAGTCACACAGATACGGTGGGAACGAAGAAATACAGACGCTGCTGTGTCTTTTCCTGCCGCACAAAGACACAGAGATGGCACTGTAGCGTCAGGAGGATTCCAGACAGAGAGGCCAACTAATTAAAACTTTGACACCAAATCACATTCCTCGCTGCTTCACTCAAACACATCTCAGTCTCCTGTGTGCTCCGCCAGCAGATCTATTGTCAGCGGGATTAAAAAACTGTCACATTTCCCCTGGGCTGACACTCCCTCCCTGTGTTGTTCTCCAGAGAGGACGTCTCAGCGTTATTAAGGGACCTCACCGTCTTAATTATTTCCTGTCAGCGTCTGCACTGTTTCCTTTTCTAGATTGTGAAATTACTCTTATCTATCTATCTATCTATCTATCTATCTATCTATCTATCTATCTATCTATCTATCTATGTAATTTTGAGCAGCTGCCTGATATTTGGTTGAATGTAGGATGTGACCTGGGCCTTTCCCAAGATTCATTGCATGCCGGTAATGAAAAAAATATGGCAACACCGACAGTGAGCCTGAGGATTACACTTTAAATTTAAAAGCTCAGTTCAGCAGTTAATGGTACAACTGCTAAAACCAAGAAAATTAAAACCTTAAGTTATTGTGAGAAAAAGGTTGTCAAGGTTGCTAGGCGACAGGAGCCTTCGGAACTTTGCGACGCAACGGTAGGCGAAAATCCCCCTCAGGCCCAGACTGTCAAATTTCAGTTAATGTCATGACAACTTCTAGTGCCGGTGTCAATTTGACGTAGAATATTGACAAGCTGATGTTGATATTTTGCTGGTTTTAAGTTGTGTTGTTAAGTAGCCAAAATCTTCTTCCACATGTCTCATGCTGATGCCATCTTGACATAAAATGACAACATTCTGGTCTTGCACAAAACCAAACATCTGCTGAACGTCAGACTGTCATTTCTCCAATGTCGTCAACCTGATTTTCATTTCCATCTAAAATGTAACATCTGTGCGAGTCCAGCGTCTTTCTGATGACATCTGGTGCTGCTGGGAAGGAATTTACAGAAGATTATTAGAGGCTAAACTTCCTAGTTCCCCACTGCATGATTTTTCTTCCCCAAAAGAATTAAATTTGCATAAAGTTCGTAAAGTAAATCAGATTTAACAAACTTTCAACTTCATCTCCTTTCCCAGTTAGTCATCATAAGCTACTATCCTACGATTCATTGAATCACTCACGTATTACTCTTATCCTATAGAAAATGAATGGACCTTTCTCTGTGTATCACATCACATTTAGAGTCTAAATCCAACACACAGCTGCCGCACCACACATTGCATCATTTAGTGCAGTCATGTAGCTGGATGTTTGAATCTGGGGTGTGAATGTGACAATATCGCCATGTTTCTGAAAAGCTGACGTGTGTCTAAGCTGGGAAATAGGACACTGGCTTTTCCTGTCGCACTGATGTGTGCCAAGATGCAGCTGTTGTGTGGGGTTAGATGGAACACAATAGGTACTGGTATTTTGAGACGCTTTATCTGCCGCCGCTACGTGCTGCCCAACAAAGTGTGAGTGCAACGGATACCTCCACTACTCTTGACAAACAATCTGGGTCTTTTTTTAAATCATGAGCATGATCTTTCTCTAACCCTGACCCAGTAGCGTCAGTTCAACCTTCCCTTTAACAATTGTGGCAGACCTGTACAGAAATGATCATGTTGCTAAATCAACTACGGCACCGACAGCAAGGACACAAACAACTTTCATATAGAACTTTATTGAATATATCTATATATTTATATATATTTGTATATATACCTTATATTTTTTGTCTTTTCCAGTGAGGATCAGTATATTGCATTGCTTCCCATTCTCCTTATTGTCCTTTTACATGTATGAGCCTGCTGAGAGGAAATACACCAGTTGTCCATTTGAAGAGTTTCAGGTTTGACGTGTGACAGTAGCCTAAGTGTTGGGAAAAGGAGCCGGTGACTCAGGCTGGCTTTAAAATGGCTTTAACGTCTGGATATGAACTGAGACGAAAGGAACAGAACGTCTACTTCTGACCAAGTCCTTCACACTAACACTTTGCAAAACAGGTAAAACGAGTTAAGGACACCGTGTGCCAATGTTTATTCAGAGAGTTTGAAACAAGTCTCACATTTTCAGAAGCATGAGGCCGATGCGGTTTTCTTGTACTTATTATTGTTCTGACAACACAGACGACATTTAGCTCTCTTTCCCCACCACTTAAGCTACTGACCTTGTTTCACAGGCAGGCGTGAAGCCTTTATAGCCCAAAGATACAGGTGTAGGAAACAATATAACATTGAGAATATCTATACATACCACCACGAAAATAAATAGATTAATATAAATTCTATCGCCTACAGTTATACACTAGTCAGAACATTAAAAAACACTGATTATTAGGCTACGTTGGTAATGTTAAGAAAACAAAAATAAATGGCCTTCAGGAAAATGAAGACAAAATGATAATGGAAGAGTGACAATGGAGATATATCACCAAAACTGCTGGGAAAAAATGTGGGAAAAGATACAAATTATAGAGCAATTACACGTAAAATAGGGAAGATTATAGAAATAATGAAGAACAGAAAAGATAGGAAAATGATTACATAATAGAGATAGTAAAAATAATGTACACAGTGAAATTCAATGAAGAAGCAGAAGGTTGTCCATTAGTATGTAATGCCTGGAACAACCCGGGTGGAGGAAGTGGAATGACCTCCTCTACTCCTAACGCCCCCGGCTGTTCCAGGGAAGTCGCTCAGTAAACCAGCGGCAGACTGGTTTTACTGGGCTGCTGCCAGTACGTGTGTGTGTGTGTGTGTGTGTGTGTGTGTGTGTGTGTGTGTGTGTGTGTGTGTGTGTGCGTGCGTGTGCATGAAGGTTAAACAGGGCGTTGCTGAAAAAGAGCATGCACGCTCAGTCAACTCTCCCCGATAAATAAACATCATAAAACAACGAAGACGGCGATGGACGATCTCAAGAGGTGAATTTACACATTATTAAACCCTCTCACGTTTTGTGCACATGCTTTCCACGTGACACCACTGACTTTTAGTGTACATAAGCAAGAGAAAAAGAAATTAAAAAGGAATATAAAAGAATTACAAAAAGAAAGAGAAAAAAAAGATTTCAAAATGTATAAATACCCTGCAATAACCATAACGATCATAGAAACACCAGCAACATGATATTAATACTCAAGGAGTTACAATCTCATGTAACCTAGAGATGAGAATCAATCACTCAGAATGAAGAGACAACCCAAACATTACCATTTACAGACATTATGTGCTTTTGTTAAAGTGAATGGACTTGATAATATATTCAATAATACATTTATTATTCTAGTTTGTGAAATAGTAGGCCTATAGTTATAGCTAAAAGAGAGACAGAGGGAAGTCGAACAGAAGTTGGCTGTTGTGGTCTTTTCTGCTTCCCTCCTCCTCTTCCTCTTCCTCCTCCGACATGTCGTCGACCAGGGTCGGGTTGAATTCATTTCCAAACACAGAAGTGCATTCACAGTTCAATATATGAGTCCAATTATCAGAATTAGAATGTGTGAAGGTTCAGTCCAAAATGTTATTCAGTACATCCACTGTGGACCCCCCCCC
>NW_019525091.1:1006355-1013122 GCF_002814215.2 Seriola lalandi dorsalis | reverse complement strand
CCCCCCCCCCACCCGGACCCCCGTCTGAAATATCTGACGTTTCAAAAAATATATCACGCTCAAATTCTGATTGGTTTGTTAGAAATCCTTTTAAGCTAATTCATAACTTATCTAATAATCCATAATGTGCTTTACTTTGTGTTTCTGTCTAAGAGTAAGTGATGTACTTGGCTTGATAAAATGGTTGATATTTCATATTGATCTTGACTTTTAGCTTTTAAATCTATGTTCTAACTAAATCTTCATCCCCTGAGTGTAAACTGAATCGACCCCCCCCCCACCCTGTCGCCTGTGGCTGCAGCCCTTTGCAGGAACACTCAGCGGATGCCGCCTTGTAGCCGTCGGTATTCAATCATCACCATAAACAGTCATACAAACCCTGAAATCAAATTTATGCAATTAAATATCACGTAGGGAGCAAAAATGTTCATCTTTACAAGTGTCTTCACCAACTCTGAAGGTACATGTAGTCAGATGACCCACAATGAAAATAAGTGCGGTTGAATGAAATTAACTAACGTTTTATAGTTTCATGATCAACCTGCATCAATAACACAGCGGAGCAAGTTTATCACTGCCAACTTAATCTTTGATTGTTTTATATTTGTTTGTCTTATTCTCAAGCAGCAAACTCAGGGGCTGAGAGATGAAGCCAATAAGAAGTGCTACTGCAGTTCCTCTAATGACCACTCCCATGTTAAACTGTCCAACTTTACAGCAGAAATACTCATGTTTACAGCCTGGTACAAAAAACTGTTTTGGTTCTCTAGAGCTAATTTCCTACTTCATGACAACTGCACAGGGGTGAATTTTTATTTAACTTATCCAATTAAATTTTTTTAAGGCTTAAAGTTATGTATCATTGAGGGCACGCCACTTTGAGGGACAGGTGGGTGAGCGTATACTTGCCACAAATGCAAGTCTCGGCTCCATACAAGCCCCACCTCTTTGCCCATTTTTGGATAAGCTGGGAGTTAGGGGCGGAGTCAGACATTGCCAAGATGGTGACAGTGGAGCAGCCCCCAGCTTCAAAATTGCTCTCCAGAAACGTGAGGCTATGTCCATCTTTATTTGAAGTCTATGGTAGGTTTCTGTCAGGTTTTCTGATAGGTTTCACGTTGGGAGGTAATATTCAATGAGTCAGGAAGTAAGTGACGTACTGCAAACAGTTTTGTTTTGATTTCAGTCAAAGTTGAGGATAGCAGTACCAACACTGTCATGGCAAAGGTCTGAAAAATACCCTAGCATGTGTCGAAACCAGCCTCCCTACAGGTAATGAGTTCAGTTAGCAATAAGAAGAGGCTCTTGTTCTGTTCTGAAGATTTGTCAGATTTTCTACATGTATGGAACCTGCAACCTGCAACAGATCAGTATGACATTATCCTCTGAGCTTCCCACCTCGAGTATGACGTCACAGAAAAATGGCCGCCGTATGACTATGGTCTATGGTGGCAGGTGTACTAGACCTTTGTTGCCATGGTTACAATAATAAAGCTTCTGTAACAGTCACAGTTTGGTTAGGTTTAGGAGAAATATTATGGTTTCGATCTTTCTCTTACATTATCCAAGTGTTAACGTTGCCTGGCCCTAACTTCCCACTTCCCCTGCGAAACAAGAAAGTGACAATTTTCACTCTGGTTTGGACATAAAAAAATATCACTGACTATAATCCAGGGTTTTTGCTGAATTGTACTATACGTTCACTCAATAAACGTCTTAAATCAAGTCTGTACTGAATGTTTTTTAATGTAATTCCTACTGTTAAGGCAACAGAAAAACAAGTGTCGTCTTGAAACAAGAGTAACAGTCTATGTCCACATGGCCACAACTCAGCAAATACTTCACACCTTTGGAGAAAGAATGTGGGACTTTAACATCAGATGAAGCCACTTGCTCAGATGGACATTTTTTGCAGCGTTGAACCAAACGGTGACAACTGGCAGTGGTGTGACGGAGGCGTTCAGGGTGAAGCTTAAAGTTTATGGCTGTTACTTTCTCTAGGACTGTGGAGAATGCCCATCTGTCACTGTAATTACCTTTGACACACAATGAAAAATAAATACGCTCACAGTGTGTCAGCCTCCTCTGGTGTGTGCTGTGTGTGTGATGTGTGTGTGTGTGTCAGTATTGTCAGGTATGGCTGAGGTCACTGTTTTGGGACCGGAGGTTAAGTAGCTACTGTTGACCTTGAGTTGGCAGTTAACTCGTCACCGAGCAGCTTGTTACTTGGCTGAATGTCCCCGTCTGTGTCGTTATGTTCCTTTTAAAACAGAGATGTAACGGAGAAGCGCGGCTTACACCATCTGGGCACTTTTCTTTCAAGAGTTTTATGTTGCTGTAGTGTCATAAAGTATTGTATGGTTTAGAAGAGCTGGTTAGAAAGGATGCTTCAAAGTCTACATGTTTAGAAATGATCAGTTTTTGACCAGATTTAAACCTACAAATCACCAAATCAAAACTTCCTGTTCTTTTTGTTGAATGTTTGACAAAATCAAAATGAGGAAACTAAAAAACTACAGCGCTCCACTGCCTCCCCAGCAAGGCACTTAACCCCCAAATGCTGCACTGGGAGACTGGTTTCACTGGGCAGCTCCCAGTTGTGTATGATCGTGTGTGATTCCCTGAAGCCTCCATTGCACCATTGCTGCACAATTAACAAAAGTCATGACCATTTTAAGGCAGATGTCATGAACTTGGACATAATGTCAGATGTTCTATGACTGTTTATGATACTGTAGGTAGTTATGGCAGCTATACCTCAGGCTCAAGGACAGAAACATCACCGCTGACATGTCACCTACACATTTTCAGCCTCCTCTCTGTCAACTCAGATATCTCTAACATCTGTATAAATTGAACACCATCTCTCTTCTTTAATTTCAACGCCCCCCCCCCTCCCTGCGCCCTCTTTCCCTCCTCTCTGAGGTGTACTTTTAAACTGGCGTAGTTTTCCTGTTAAGTGTATCTGAGTTGCTATCCCTGTCCCTTTTGGCTGTCAGTCGGTCCAGGGTTCCTACGTTGCCCCTGTCCCTCTCCATGGTGGCTGTGGATATCGGGGCCGGCTGGGCTGGTGTGGCGGCTGATGTGGAGGTGTTCAGCGGTGCCGCGTTCTGGGCGACAGCTGCCGCTGCTGCCAAGTTGGACTTGGAGTGAGATGGGAGCGTTCCGCTGCTTATCACCCCTCCACCTCCTCCGCCGCCACTTCCGCTGGAATCTTTTGGGAAGTAGTTGTGGAGCTGGTAGAGTGTGGCGCGGTCCACCGTGCCGTAGAGAGGTGGGGCGCCGCCTCCCAGGCTGCCCAGCTTGGAGTCCCTCGACAGGGTGTACATGGAGATGTCACCGCCTCCTCCGCTTCCACCACCGCTGGTGTGGTGCGGGTTGGGCAGAGTGGCTACAGAGAACGGCGGGGCGGAGGGCGGCAGGCTGAAGGTTTTGGAGGCACCGATGGGCGAGGTCTCCTGGGAGCGTGGCGGGTCAGTGGAGCGCGAGCTGGAGCGAGAGCGCCGTCTGAAGCGGTAGCTGGGCAGCCGCAGCATGGCGTGCGTGGTGCTCTTGAATAGGTCGGTGCGAGAGCGGCAGCGCAGCTCCTTGTTCTTCTCAATGTAGATGTTGACGGCAAGGACGCCGACCATCTCGGCCAGGATGAAGGACAGGCCACCGAAGTAGAAAGACCAGCCGTAAGAGTAGTGCCACTTCTTATCCTCGTCCTTCTTGGGGGAAATGTCACTCAGAGCTGCTGAGATGTACACGATCACTCCGATGATGTTGCTGAGGCCTGAGGAAATATACAAGACTTCTAAGTGCTCCTCTGAGACAAATTAACCTGCAGCTTCATTAAACTGTTTTGCAGGCAGGGATACAGGAACAGTTTCCTTTCAATTATACAGTGAGGAGGCGCAACGTGAAAATCCATCTGCATATCAAACATCACAGCCTCTTATTATGCCTGTATTTGGCTGATAGCTCTGGAACACCTACATGTGAAATAACAGTTTAAGCTCAGAGTGGAGTACGTGATTGGAAGGACAAAGTTGTCCATTAAAGGAGGCAACGCCAGCAGACACAATTTCAAACCGGGGCTAAAAACATGAAACAGAACATTTAGAGTGTGTGTTTTAATAAAATCCAACACCACATTTCCGCTTACCTGCAGCTACAAAGAGAATTCCTCCACCTAGTATAATGTTCCTTTTGCTCTTGTAGAAGCTGCTGGAAGCAACACACACTCCGCCGAGCAAGAGCAGTATGGCGCTGAGGATGGGGAAGATGCTGGAGGCTCGCACCACACCTGCAGACGACGACATCAGCACAGATACGTGATTCTTTTGGCTGCGATGTCATTGTTTCTCAACCTTTCTGTGTGGACTTTATGTGTGTGTGTATGTGTGTGTGTATGACTAAATCCTCTGCTTTTCTAATGTAGTACAATAAGTGGGGTTCAGCACCATTTAAAGGTGCAAAGTTAACAGTCTCGTGACACTGGGAGAAAAAGTGTTATCAAGATGTGCTATAGCTGACACTATAACTTGGCTCCGGGGCAGCAGCTGGTCTGTTTCTATGGCTTTTCTACATGAGGTTTTAGTACAAGATGTCTTTTGTCAATCTGGAGGAACTTTTGTCAAATCAGAGAGTCTGGGCTTGGAGACGACACGTTTTCACCAGAAAGCTATGAACTGGAAGATGTTGGGGTTTATCAGGTGAGCAGGATGGGAAGTGTAGAATCTATTGCTTTTCAAGACTAGCTAGATAGATAGAAGATAGCTCATTATCTGCTGCATGGATTTGAAAAAATAAGTTATTTCTTAAGGTCAGAGAACCTTTTGTTGTCATGGCTACAATAAACACACGGTTAAGGTTGTAGAAAGGTCATGAATAACCCGGGAAACGAACAGCGGGCTCCTGTATCGAAGTCTTGTTGACCCAACTCTCGCAACAGGGATGTTGTTACTCTTTATACTTAACGACTTCCTCGTTTGCTTCCGTCAAAATTACTGCGGCCACTAGAGGTCGCCTATGGGTCGTAATGAGCTGCTTGCACAGACGACCTCTGGGGTTGTGTTTTCACAAGACTGTGGCTCAGGAGGTAGAGCGGGTCGTCCACTAATCAGAAAGTCATGGTCCATGTGTGTCCATGTGTTTGCAAGATACTGAACACTTCATTGCGTCTGATGGCTGTTCCATCAGTGTATGAGTGTGTGTGCGGATGGGTGAATGTGGCATGTATTGTAAAGGGCTTTGAGTTGTGGAGAAGACTAGAAAAGCCTGATGTAAGTCCAATCCATTTACCATCCATTCCATTCACAGGAGGACGTTCTCAATACAGTTGTAATGCAGCATGTCTAAAACAGTCAGAACCACCTTCCTTCTCAATGAAAAAGAACAAAAAAAAGAACTTTTGGCTTTAAATTCCAGAGTTGCACTAAACTTTATGTTGACATAGGAAGCCTCAGGAGTACAAGCCAGCTCTTTGTCAGAAATAACTTGTCAGTCATCACTTCACAGCTGCTACTGCCCAACAGTAGGACCTCTCCAATATGGCTGCAAGAGACTGCATTACATCATCTAAGCCCCCCTCCCTCTGCAGACACCTCAAGCTTAAAAGCAGCTGCGATAACATACAGCACTGAGACATTTTCCAAGTTTAAAATGCTGAAAAGCTCCATCTCAGGCAAGAACATGTAGAATCGCAGAGCCCTCAGGTTTCGAAGGTGACTCTTCAGGCTGTGTTAGCTTTTGTTTGCCTCTGAATAGAAACATAATGCTGTGATGAGGATTTATTCATAGAAGCTTGTGTCAGACATGTCAAATAGCTGCTGCAGATGATTCCCTGAATTTGTTGTTAACTGGAAGTGGGACGACGTGGGCAGTTCAGCACTATTTATTGATTATCTGAAGTAGTTGATAGGAAAGTATGTCCAGCTGACTTCAAGTAGGTGTTTGCAGTGATTTTCTAAATCTTTGTGTGTCTGAGTTTGTCAAGTAAAATGTTACTTCCTCCATTGAGAAAGTTGAATTTTTCAGTCCTGTTTATTTGTAAGCAGTACAGCTGAAATGATTATAGGCATTAGACCTAAAAATAATGAGCAACTATATTCATGATTGATTAGTCATTCCATTTTGCAAGCAAAAATAACAAACATATGCTGCTTCCAGCTTCTCTCATGTAGGAATTTGCTGCTTTTCCGTGTAATTGAAAATCTTTGAGTTTTGGAATTTTGTTTATTTAGTCAGTTCATCTGCTAATCAAAGAAGAAAATAATCTACAGTTTTATCATCAATTTAATCAATTAGATTCCAAGATATCTTAATTTTTAACATTTTCAGTACTTTCCCATCAACTATGGCAGAAAAGTCTGAAACATATTGTTTGTCAATGAATTGTCCATAACTATAAATTCTGGACATTTTATATTATTAAAAGGTCCCAAATTGTATAAAGTGTAAGTATTTTTGATTATAAAGCAAGTCTAGGTTCTATATTAATACTGTGAAAGTATCAAAGCCTCAGTCCACAGAGAAATGCACACAGCCTGTATTCATACACTGAGCCTTAAAACCAGCCATCAGGACTTCTGTAACTTTGTGATGTCACAACAAGGCAGCTGTCTCAGCCAGTTTCTCTGAGTGTTTTACCTGAAATCAGATATATATTTATTTGATCACTCAAAAAACAGTCAGCCAATCAGAAGAGAGGCTCAGAGCCTCCTCTCTTCTGATTGGCTCACCGACCTGTTGTTACTAGAGCTCCAGAGAGAAACCTGAGAGAG
>NW_019525091.1:991197-1006335 GCF_002814215.2 Seriola lalandi dorsalis | reverse complement strand
AATTTTTAACATTTTCAGTACTTTCCCATCAACTATGGCAGAAAAGTCTGAAACATATTGTTTGTCAATGAATTGTCCATAACTATAAATTCTGGACATTTTATATTATTAAAAGGTCCCAAATTGTATAAAGTGTAAGTATTTTTGATTATAAAGCAAGTCTAGGTTCTATATTAATACTGTGAAAGTATCAAAGCCTCAGTCCACAGAGAAATGCACACAGCCTGTGTTCAGACACTGAGCCTTAAAACCAGCCATCAGGACTTCTGTAACTTTGTGATGTCACAACAAGGCAGCTGTCTCAGCCTGTTGTTACTAGAGCTCCAGAGAGAAACCTGAGAGAGGAGATGTAAAACTACACTGAGATGGTTTTTGGTTCTTAAAACCACAAATATATCTTCTTATGGATCAACACTTCAAATAAAACAGGTTTAAAATATGGGACCTTTAAAACAAATCATGAGGATCATGCAGCATTTGAAGATGTACTGGTTCAGTCAGTGTTGCACAGCAAAGCAGACAAGAGAATTTCAGATAGCATCAGGGCCTCCTTCACAGAAATAGATACCTTTATATAATATATGGATAGAACATATACTTTGCAAACCAAAAGGTTCAGGGCTGCACGAACAGAATCTGCTATCACAATGGAGGCAGAATGTGAAACCTCAGTCCTGAGCTGAAAATAATCCATTAGTGAAGGCTGTTCGTTCAATCCATCAGTGAAAAAAAAAAAAGATGAAAAAGCTTTCTGTACACCCCCAGACTCCCAACCCCATGCACCTGGGCATTGACACACACACATAAATACACTATGCAGACATACACACACACGCACCTCCAGGAACGCTTTACTTGAATCTGACATCCGTGCATTGATGTCCGCCCACCATCCCCTTCTGTCCTTTCTGTATCTGTGTGTGATGGAAACTGTAGTGTGTGTATGTGTGTTTTCTGCTGAGATGTGTGTGTGTGTGTGTGTGTGTGTGTGTGTATATATATGTGTTGTGGCGCACAGTAAATGTGTGTGTATGCCAGTGTACAGTTATCTAATGTTCCTATACATGCCTGTGTGCATTTGTTGTTCATTTGTAAACGTGTGTTTGTGTGTGTGTGTGTGTGTGTGTGTGTGTGTCACTCACGCAGCAAATACTCTGCAGCATCTTGGTCGTAGTCTGCGTCCTCTGGGAAATGATTGATCTGGGAACACACACCTCGCTTCAGGCCTGAAGAAAGACAGAGAGGAAGAAGAGGGGAGAGTGAGGAGGACGGCAGAAAAAAAAAGTAGAGATCACAAGGAAGAGAAGAAGATAGAAAAAAGACAGGAATGGTGAAGGGAAGAAATAGAAAAAAACAGAAAGACAAGAGAATATACAGTACAACTCAGCGGAAACTGACAGAAGCTGAGACAAAGAAATTAATGAAAATATGAAGAAGAGGAAGAGACAGAGGAAGTAAACAGGGTGACAGATGGACAGAGAAGACAGACGAATTGAAGATGACCAGACAGAAACAATAGAAAATGAAAAAAGAGTAGGATGAATTCACTATGATTACTTGACACAGTTACCAGGAGCCAATCAGACAGATGTTTCTCACAAACCTTTAAATCATATTCTTTAATATTTCAGTCCCAGTTGATTTGGCAACACCTATACTGACTGGTGGTAACAGTAATTTTAGGTTAAAAAGACCCAGCTCCACCATGTGTCTTGTCCTTTCCTCATGTGGACACATGGAGAATGCCATCATACATCTGACACACAACACAATTAATTCCACCCTTTCAGTACCATGGATAGCTCCACTATACTAATAAATACAGCAGCACAACGTAAGTCAACATAAAAATAAACAGGGTATTGTACCAGGAACATCAACGCTACTCAAAAAAGTTGTTTTGTTTTTAGTGGCTGTTATTCATGAGCCCAGGACTGGGCTCACATATGTAATCAACAGAGGGACTTAATAAAAGCCTGTCTCTAATACATGCCTGTCTCAAATAAAGGCCTGTTACAGTCTGCAGTTGAGCCTTGGTCACTATTTCAGCACGGTTGTTGAAAACTGTTGTGGATCTACTGTAAATGCCCCCTTGGTGATGTAATACAAACTGCTCACGTCAAATTATTTTGAAAGGGCAACGGCCACTGGGAAAAGCCCAATGGACTAACTTTATCACTCATTCACAGACACAGTCGCAGATGTAGCGCTGGCACATGGCCATGAACTGTGGGCATCACAAAGAACAAAAACACTTAAGTCAGTTAACAGTCTAATTGACTGTTGACCACAAACAGTGGTCTCCCATGTTAAAGTCAGACACTTTGACCCACACAACCTGTTTCCTCTCTAACAGGTTTTCAGCGCCAAAACATCATGTGACATACTCCCTCATTACCAATACTAGAGATCCTTGTATGTGAGCATAGGTTGACTTTGGATATTGGACAAACAAACCAATACTGCCCTCATCTTCCTGTATGAAATAGCTTTTGGTGCCTTTTCTATCTTTAGCCACGTTTTGACCAAAAAGTACCTGTTCCAGGTACTTTTCTTCAGGAACTAAAAGGTTCCTGTGGCCCATTGTTGTCTGCAGCCTTAAATCCCGGGAAGATTATGCAAAATTATTACTTGACATTGCATTATTCACAGCACTTTGAGGACATAACATGAATGAAAATACGGAACAAATTGCGTCCTGTATATATTCAATACAGGACGCAGCATTTTATTTTCAAATGCAGGATGATCCTGTATTATACATGACGGGTGGCAACCCTAGCCACTCTGGTCCAGTTTCAGTTTTTTTTTACTTTCTCCCGGACCTATTTCACGGTGTGGAAAATGTGTTGGCTCGCTCGGTGCTCGCTCACTGCGGACTTTTAAACATCGCGGGTGAAATAAAATGCAGCAGGTACTCGACCAATCAGAAATGTTCAGTGCTGCAGACGTCACCCCTAAACTAAATTTAGACCCTGGTTCCTGCGGTGGAAATGTGCATTGTTCCTCTAAAGGTTCCTGGTTCCTGAGGAAAGTTGCTGTGGTGGAAACACAGCTTTTATTGTCTTCAATAAGGCAAGAGATTGAACATGGAAGCTGGCTCTTCATTGGTTCACCCTGACACCAACAGCTCTAACTGTGTTTTGTTGCAAATCTTATCAGCTATTTGTGCATCACATGGACAAAATTAACATCAAAAGGAAAAGAGAGATAGAATGTCTCTCATGCAATAAAATACAGCATTTGAAAGGAAGAAAAAAAGACATTAAAAGAATGTGAATAGGACTCTCCCGGCGCACACACTTAGAAACACTAAGAAACAAAAGTAATCCCATGATAAACCTCATGAACTGGTAATGGAGCAGAATTATTAATCTACAAGGATCAGGAACTGGATTAGAGAGGGAATAGTTATCCACAAATGAACCCAGTGGGCATTATATCAGAATGAAGCGGCAGATTGTCTGTCAAACACCTTTATAGAACAGCTGCCAGGCAACAACTACAGTCAATGTTTGGCTACATCTGACGAGACAGAAATATTATATATATTATACAACATTACACTACGGCTGAAACTGTCCAAACAAAAAGAGGTCCTTCCATATGAAACAGCTTCCAAAAACTATTGAACTATATGTGTATTTGTGTGTCCTGCCTGTCTGGCAGCTGCAGCAACACAGGAAAAACTACTTCATCAGTCACTGAATGAGTCACCACTCATATCTGAGCTCTGGGGCATTATGATGAGCATTATGTTTAAGGTGCAGTATAGTAGGTGTCTGTGTATGCGGTATGTGTAAGTATTTGTGTTTTGTCTGTGCATGAAACTAAAAGAGAGAAAAGAGGCTGAGCTTCGATGTCTACATCTTGAAATCCTCTTATCTGAGTCGTGCAACAAAACCACAACGCTCTAAAAAACGGAAACACCATGGGCCACATTAGCTTTTATAACATCTCATTATCGTGTTTACAGCTTGTCATGATGATATCATAATGCATCATGGGTATAGGCAGTGCTACAAATTGTGTATCGCCTAATGTTTTAGATCTGCTGGTGGTTAAGAAATTTCAGAACAGTGTGATTGAAGGTGCTCTCAGACAGAAACCTGCTCCTGCTGCATCTGAGGTTGAATGGGCAGCAGCAGGGAGCACCGTGGCTGCTGGTACAGCCTGTTCCATCCAGGTCGCTGCTATCAACCTGCTCTCATCTCATCATGTAGCTTAACAGAGAGGGGTTGTAGCTGAAAGCAAAGGCAGTGTTCAGCATTTTGCCAGGAAGATATGTTCATCTATCACAAACATTGTCTATTCTATCCATTTGTTTACTCACTGCCAGTGAAGAGGTGTGTAATTCTGGGAGCTCAGATATACAGCAGTGTCCACTAATTATGTTTATATACGGCTTATTTGCAAAGGCTATGTTTTGAAGGAACTCTATTGCTGACCAGATTTAGTTTTCTATGAAAACAATGGAGAAATGTTAGTAATTAACGGATCTAGCAAATCATAAAAATGTTGATACTGAATGTATCATGTTCTCTGACATATGTCATTAGTTTTCCACTAAAATATATATATATATATTTTATTTTATTTTCTGTTCACACTCTCACGGCCCTTGCTTAAGATCTGGTTTAGATCCTGGTTCTGGTTTAATTAAAAAGTCCACAATGACTTGAGAAACAACACGATCATGTATGGTGAATTTATATAGCTCTTTTCTAGTCTTATCGATCACTCAAAACACACCAAACAGCAAGCCACATTCACCCGTTCACTCACACATTCATACTGTGCTTTTTCCATCTTGGGGGTTCAGTATCTTGCCCAAGGACACGTTTACATGCAAACAGGAGGAGCCAGGAATTGAACCACCGACCTTCGAAGTAGTCGACGACCTGTTCTACCTCTTGAGGCACAGCCACCCAAAATCATCTTTCCCTTACATTACCTCAATTGCCGTTGTTGCCATAACCTAACCACAATGAGGGGTGAGTGGCATGTAGCACTTCATTCAAACAAACACATAATTTGAAGATAATCCAGGCAGTGATTACATTTGCTACCACAGCATGATTGGGAAAACAGTTCAGTTCTATACAAAGGGAATTTGACTGATGACATTGAAGTTAGGTTCTGCATTGTTTTCATGGTGAGCGGCACATTGGTATGGTGGTTAGCAGCGTTGCCTCACAGCAAGAAGGTTCTGGGTTTGAATCCCAGGCCTGGGGCCTTTCTGTGCGGAGGTTTCCGTGTTCTCCCTGTGCCTGCGTACGTTCTCTCCGGGTGCTCCGGCTTCCTCCCACCAAAAACATATACTTAGGTTAACCGGCGAGTCTAACGTGCCCATAGGTGAATGAGAGTGTGATTGCTTGTTTGTCTCTATACGTCAGCCCTGTGATAGACTGGCGACCTGTCCAGGGTGTACCCCGCCCTCACCCACTGTCAGCTGGGATTGCCTCTCTCCGTGACCCTATAAGGATAAGCAGTAGGTAATGGATGGAAGGATTGTTTTCATGGTTGTCATGGTCACATGGCAACCAGGCTGAAAACCAGCATCAAATTATGTCAGTGCAACAATTTGTAGCAACAGTGGCAACTCATTGCACCTGACAAGACCTGAAAAGCAGGAAATAAATAAGAAAAGTGGGGCAATATATCATACTGGTAGTTTGTGTGAGTGTGACTGTGTGTTTGTGTGTGTGTGTGTGGTACAGGTATTACTCATGTTCTGGGGACCTACATCTGTTTACACATTATGGGGACTAGTCTTCTCTATGGGGACTAAAAGAGAGCCCCCATAATGTAAATCATTCAATTTGAATTTGTAGACGTGTTTGAAGTTTAGGATAAGGTAAGGCAAGTACTAGTTAAGGTTAAGGTAAGAGGAAGTCTCCAGAAGGTGAATGTAAGTCAATGTAATGTCCCCTGAAGTCATGGAAACACGACTCTGTGTGTGTATGTTTCCGTGTGTGTATGTGTGTGTGTGTGTGTGTGTGTGTGTCTGTGTGAGTGACTGTTTGTGAGTAAGAGAACACCTATTTATGTCTGTTCTGATTACACTGATGAGCACCCTGACCCCAACAAGACCCTCCAATGACCAGCGCATGATAAATCACACACACACAAACACACATTCAACCCCCAGAGCATCCAGAGGTTTCCACAGCTTCAAACACACACACTCATGCACACACACAACCAGCTGTACCTTCCAGGCAGCAGATCCTCCAGAGGCCGGAGTGGGTCAGAGCCCCAGGGTCTTTCTTGTCCTTGTTGTTGGAGTCCTCCTGGGACGAGTTGGCCGTGCTGTTGCAGATGAAGGCCCGGGCGTAGAGCCAGTAGTCTGTGCCAATAGCCACTGTCATCAGGGCAAAGGCTGCAAAAGCCCCCATGGTGGTCAGCAGCACCTGGATGCCGCGCTCACACCACACCATGGCAGGGCGAGGAAGGAAACTAATATCTGAAGAGAAAACACAGAGCAAAAGAACTTATATTCAGCAGACATCTCTGTTCACTGCACATGAAGATGCTTTAGATGCATGGAATTAGAATCATTCTTTAATGAAGCAAGGTTTGTGCTGTTTTTTACTTTACGGTCTGTAGATTTGATGAAAGCATTATCTTAATCTTCATCCTAAGAAGTCCTCGTGAAACTGGTGATGTCTGGATTCAGAGGGCAAGTGGCCAAAGCTGTCCTAAAGGAGAGCACGTTGCTCTGTATATGTTCTTTATTAACCTTTACTGATGTCTTTAGCTGTGTCCTAATTCAGGGGACGCATCCTTCGGAGGATGCTGCCACTGTGGTGGCAGAGTAAAGACACTCTTTAACTTTAACGTCAGCCTGAGACATTTACTGCAAGGAGTGATCTTCTGTTCACAAAGGTTACGGTCACCTTGTACTCACAGTCATTGTGTTTGTTTACTGGTTATTATACTGGTTGTTATTCAAACGTCTGCTAACATAGCATTTCATTCATTTGAATACTCAGGCTAATGTGAAACTAATAGACTCTTGTTTGATTCATTTATTTCTATAAAAGGGTGCCGGTTAAAAATGCCCTGGAAGGTTGAGCATCCATGAAATTAAAAATGAGAAACTAAAAAAAGACATGTAACCACCTTTGCATCCCATCCTGTGCTCAATTTATGCATTGAACTGTCAAATATTTATGCATTAATAGAACTACTGTCCCCCACGGGCCCCTGTAGGTGACTGGTGAGAGCTGCTCATGGGGTTAAATCTTTCTGTTGCATTCTGGGTGAGCACAGTGGAGCGGGTTTTAATAAAATATAAAAAAACCCCCCAAAACAAAACAAAAAACAACGCACACAGCCTGGAGCAGTAAAGAAATGTTGGCAGCACGCAGCCGGCAGAAGAACAAAATGCCGACCCCGCTGCTTCAACAAAAATATAAAACAACAAATATCATATAACAGTGAACTGTGGAGGGTGGAGGATGGACTGCTGGAAGACATGGAGGGAAAAATATTTCTGTGCAAGTCTGTCAGTGTTTCCCCAAAAGGTGTTTGGAAGAAAATTAAAATAAAGTTTGAAAATCCATTTTTTTATATATATATATAAGTTATATATTATCTCAGCAGGAGGGCACATTTAAATTCTGACCTTCGTGTGTAAACCTGGATCAACAGAATTTGAAGGTATGGAGATAATCTGTGTTTAGAAGTCAATGACAAGATCAATAAAGGTAGCCAGGGGCAACTGCAGAGGAGCAAGGAAGACGGACAGAGGTTCCTGTACACTTAAATAAATGAGAAATGACAATGACAAGAGAAAAGTGGATGATGAGAGAGGAGGAGTTGAGTGGAGAGGAAAGGAAAGAGGAGACATAAATCAGAGCTGAGAGGTGAACAGTGAGAAGGACGATGAGGAAAATTGAGATACAGCACATCTGTTGTGCTTCAGGAAACATAAATGAAACATCCAAGGAGCATGGAGGGGAGGAAGAGGGAGGGGAGGAAGAGGTAGGGGGTGGGGGCGGTGGGGAGGGGCGACTACATGGATTTCCATTTAACCATTTAGTTACTCAAACATTTGAATAAAAATGGCGGACATCCTGGAGAAGCCTCGACCACGACTTCGGTTCACTCGATCCCAAACGGGAGGTTAATGTAAACGATTGATCGCATAAAGAGAACATCATTGCCGGTGTGGGCTTTGAAACTATTTGGCTAATTCAGTGGGCCTGCGGGGTGTTTCCATGGCAACGCAAATCCCAAAATAACAGAGACCACTGGTACTCTGACCCTGAAAGTGACCGGCCTGCTGGAATATGCATTAAGGTAAGTCCCAAAAAGAACAGCAGGAAAGAAGGCATCGCTGCAGCGGGTGGTGAAGTAACTCGGATCACACATTCAGTGAATAGTTTCACGTCAGGAAATATTTTTCTTATTTGGTCTTTCTTTTTCTTTTTAATGTATTTAAATAAACTCTTGAGGTAGTTTCATTTTGAATTTGTGTTGCAGTGATCTGTAACTATTACTGATTTTCACACTTATATATGCAAGTTGCTTGGGAGCTCCATTTCTCCCTTGCAAAATCTGTATTCCTGCTGTTTCATATTTTCTCCTCATTTTGTGAAAAGAAGCTCTAAATCTAAATAGAAAACTTGCTTGATTTCATACTATATAAGGAATCCACTGAATCTGTTTACATGATTCACTGCCCATGCAGAATAAAGAAGCGTCATGGCAGTATTGAAACTGACATCTTATGCATGTGGTTCATCAGCATGAATGAGAGGCTGAGAGAAGACATCAATAGCAGTAAAACTCCCCGAGGTGTTTATCTATTTTTATCTGTTTTATTGGTTTTATTATTACATTTCCATTATTTTTATGTCTCATGTGGATTAGTCTCAAACTGTTAAACAGCTTACATCTGTGCTTTCTTATCAGCTTGTTAGTCACCTGCAGAGAACTAAACTCTGTGCAAGGTGCTGTCCAAATAACTTTTGATTGATTGATTGATAGAAGTGTCTCTGACTAAAAAACATCTGTTAATTGTAGATTAATTGTATAAAGGTAGATGTCCATGTCTTCTTTGATTATAGATCAGGTTTAGTTTCTATATTAATACTGTGAAAGTATCAAAGCGCTCGGTCCACAGAGAAATGCACACAGCCTGTATTCAGAAACTGAGCCTTAAAGTGAGCCGTCAGGACTTCTGCAACTTTGTGATGTCACACCAAAGCAGTCACTGCTCTCAGCCACGCCCCAAGCCCCGCCCACCTGGACCCACCATCCAACCTTGCAGGATTGGGTTTTTCTGAGTGTTTACCTGAAATCTGCTATATTTTTATTCGATCACTCTGATTGGCTCCAGAGAGAAGCCTGAGAGAGGAGATATAAAACTACATTGAGAGTTTTTGGTTCTTAAAACCAGAAATATATCTTTTCAAACATGTCAATTCTATAATATACCATTGTGTTGGAACAGGCAGAACTTCCATGACGACAACATTATATTTTGAATTTGCTTTGGGTGATAAGTCAGTTTTATTTATACAACCCAATTTGACAAATCACAAATTTGCCTTAAGGGGCTTTTCAATCTGTACAGTAGATCTATCCTTTAAATGAAAATGTGCAAAGCTTTTCAAAATCAAACTTTTTTTTTTACTGGCTGTTTCATGCTGCACCTCAGTATAAACCTGTCATGTGAGCAGGAACACTGACATAGCAACATGGCAGCAACAGGCATCTTGATGAGTTTCCACAAATCTTTACTTTTACAGCTGCTCATAGTCTGCATTAAAAGAAGCTGTAACATGGATCTTTCATCACTGATGTGCTTTAAATATTCTAAGCATTTTTCAAAAATAGCCTTGGATGGATGTGGTGAATCATTTCCACACACTAAAAAATATATCAAAGCCAAGTCAGTTAAATGGCAGGTTTATGCTTATCCTGTTTTTACTAGAAGGCTATTGTAGTAAACTGCACAGCTGTAAAGAGAAGCTTCAGGTTGCAGACGGAGCCAGTTCAGGCTTCACTGTTGATTTAATAGAAGAATTCCTGATGTTTAAAAGCACAACTGTGTTGCATCCAATGTAGACAACAAGAGGTGACACAACTTCACATATCCTGGCTGTACTTAATCCTGATTGGTTAGTCTGAAAAATGTATACAACCAACCGTGGCTGTTTATAACATTTGAAAACAACCACGACAACAACAACAAAAAATTGTTGTCCACAGCCCACTGTGCATGTGAAGACAACACAGTGGAAAATTAACTGACGTTTCAAGTGTCAGGCTCCTCCGTCCAATATTGCAATTCATTAAATTCATGTTCCCTGAATTTTCCTCAACTCCTCATGTGTCAACACTCCCTTCAGTCATCTGTGATTTAAATAAGAAACAACATTTAGCTTGGTTACACAAATGCCAACGCAGATTAATCAAAGCCAGTTGCCCTCTGAATCCAGACCTCTGTACATATCTGCACTCCTGTGTGTGTGTGCGTGTGTGTGTTTATGGGTGGTTTCCTGTATGACTGTGTTCATCCGTGCTTGTTTGTGTGTTTAAATGTTTATGCTTTAATGTACATGTATGTATGTGTCATGCATGTGAATAAATGTGAATTCACAAGTGCATCTGGTTGTTTGTGTATACAAGAACACATCCACATCTGCCTGTGTGTGTGTGTGTGTGTGTGTGTCTTTGTGTGTGTGTGTGTGTGTGCGCGTGTTACCTGGGGGCATGTTTCTGCCTTTCGCCTCCATCTCCTCTCCCCCCCGCTGCTGCTGCTGTTCTTCTTCTTCTTCGTCGGTGAAGAGCGCTCCGTAGCCCCGGTCCGAGCTGCCTCCATCCACCGTTTATCCCTCGCTCTCTCGCCCCTTACCCTTCCCTCGCTCCTCTGCCTCTCTTCTTGTCCCTTCTTTCTTCCTCCTCCTCCTCCTCCTCCTCTTCTTCTTCTTCTGCTTCTCCCTCTCCTCTCTTTACCTTGAGCACTCCTTCTCTCCTTTTCAGCGAGCTGGGGGATACTTCACTTGGCGTCCTCTCCTCTCATTGAATTGTCATGGCAGTCATCTTAGCTACTGAGAGAAGAAAGAGGCGGAGGGAAGAGCAGATGAGAGGGAGTGAGAGGAAAGACAGAAAGAGAGGGAGAGTAGGAAAGGACAAGGAGAAGATGAGGGAGAGAAAGGAAAGAGATGAGAAGAGGAGATAGAGTTGGGGGGGGGCAGGATGGATTCGATTAACGAACGTGACATGAGTCTTGAAACCAGGGGATGCTCCTGTACATAAGCATCTCCCATACAAACGTGTTTCCTATATGAAGATGATGATATGTTATTGAAAAAACAAACAAACAAACAAATAAACATCCAAAACCTGATGCCGAAGGCAAAAAAAAAAACAAAAAAAAAACGAGCCCCCTGTCAAACAAGAGAAGCTGGTTTGCCTCCACAGAGAGAGAGAGAGAGAGAGATAAAGCAATAGAAAAGAACAGGCGATGCGAGAGAGCGTGCTCTATTCCATTGCCATGGCAACAGTGAATTCCAAAGTCTACGGTGGAGCTAGTGAGTGTGTATGTGTGTAAATGTGTTTGTGCGTGTGTGTATGTATGTGTGTGTGTTAGGGGAGTAGAGGGGTGGATGTAACAGCTGAGAGGATTTTGCTGAGATAAAAAAAAAAAATAATAAAAAGTGTGTGACTTCCATCGTTGTGCAGATGAGTCTGGATGTCACACATGCAAACACGCACACACACACACACAAACAAACACATACACACACACATACACATCTTCATGTACTGGATATCCATGGTTGCATATTGTACATGAGGAATGAACATTCACACGAGAGATGACAGACTTGTGAGTCATTAGCACTGTGGTCACAGTGTCTCGGCATGTTTCATCCATCCAACTTTCTTCCTGTTTGGTGCGATGGCTTAATCACAAGCATTTAGCGCTGTTTCATGCTGACTGAAATGTACAATGCAGAGGTTCAAAAAAAAAAAAAGAAAAAAAACAAGCTGGAATTCGATGCTTTGCTCAAAGGCATTTCAGCAGAGCAGCTGTTTTCTTGCTGGAAACTCATATCCTACATCTCAACAAGCAGAGTCTTCCTGAAAAGAAAATCCCCGTCAGCACTGACACAGGGTCAGGTTTTGCTAGTTCTTTCTTTTTTTTTCTTCTTCTTCAAACTGTTGCCAAAACTGCAGGACATCCAAAATCCACATGAGAGGCATCAGCAGCAACACAGCGGGGGATCCTGAGTTGTTTTACATAAACAGTACATCTAGAGGCGATTCTGACCACAAACCAGCGTTTGGAGACTCCAGAGAAAAACAACAGCATCAGATCATTGTTCAAATGCCTCAACAAACCAGTTGTTTATGTTTCACCAACAAAAAACATCTGGTAGCTCTGTGAATTATGGCTGTCGTTTGTTAGCAGCAAGGGCTGAGCTACAGAGATGCTTTTACACAGCTACAAATCCTCATTAAGATGAAGGTAGGGTAGACAAATGGGTTGACGAACTGTGTAACTTTGATGATGCCATTTCCTAAGGACAGTTTCCTTTAGCTGTAACCACAATTTTCAACCCTATCCAAATATATTTTAAATGACGAAATAAAAATCCTTTCCTTAAACTTAATCAAGTAGTTTTGTACCAAAAGCCAAACCGACCCTACAACCCTAGTGGTGTCAGATTCCAATATTAATCTTTTGGAACCATCATTTGGAAAGGGTTTGGAAGCCATGACAAATAATGTTTGTCTTGCTAATGAAGGTGTCAGAACACAAACTGCTATTATGAGTTGCTTTGGCAGTCACAAACAATTTATTTTATTGTTTAGTTTGCAGGACCTGTTGCCCATTTGGTCGACCTTTCCTGCTCAAAGTCGCTCTGCACTAGAAGTCCTCACAGATCTGCAGAGAACCTGATTTGAAAGTGACGCAATGACAATCAGAGCCTGTCTGAAACAGACCTGAGGATAATTAGGCTAATTTACATGATCAGAGCTGACGGCCACATTGGTATCAGACTTATTGATACACAGACCAGAGACCTAAAGAATGGGGAACAAAAGACCTATGAAGACTTCTAGCTTGTACCGTTGGTGGAAGATGAACACCAAGAAAGGTGTAACATCTGGACAGATGTTCGTCCAGTGGAGCTGTCTCTCCTTTGACGAAATATTAACACTGCAGCTCTTGTAGGCAGAATTTGAATAGTTTCATCCAAAAAAATGCTGAGGATGCACCAGAATCATTTTTTTTCATCAAAGATGATTGTTCAGAAACATGGTCAGACTTAAAAAAATTACCTGGAAAACAGAGAAAAAATGCCAATGACGGAATTATTTTGTTTGTTCAGGACGTGTCATTTGTTTCAGCGCTCTGGAGATGTTTGATTTCTCTAATTTTTATGTAAAAGCATCCCCAGTTTCTTACTCTCCCATCTTGTCTGCATGAGACTGTGGAGATCCTGCTGCTGTTTTGTCATCACTAACAGAAACCCGTTCTCAGTGACCAGAAAGTAATGAATCAAAATTACAGGGAAACTTCAGAGCTTTTTATGGCAGCAAGTGAGCAAGGAACCAATCCAGAGAAAAGTGTAGACACTAACGCTGGCTGAAAGTCTTCAACACCTCCACCCCCACTGACAAGAAGACAAAATTTAATGTTTCCTTGAATGGTTTTTGGCAAATGAAATCCCTTAAACTTTCAAAAAGTCCTAGTGAAAGTGCCAAAGTGTGAAGTTTGCTCATGTAGCATTTAAACATATCCTTTGTTAGGGACCATCAGACAGAGAAAAACCACTGACGAACCATCTGTGAAGGATTCTAAAGGGAAACTCGGCACAGAGATGAGCTTGTGTTGGGCAAATGTGGGACGAGCAAGCAGAAATCCACACAGTGCGATAGGCTGAGACTCTTCTTAATTAAGCAAACATGCTCCTTTACAGACAGTGCATCTCTCTCAGCCTTATCATCTTTTAAACAAAGAAATCTAACTAGAAGCTGCGTTTTCTGGGGACAAGTGCTTGTGATTGTTGCCAGCTACTGAGAGCATGCATATTGATGTTTTTTGCCATAATCAGGCAAATGCTTTGAATTTCATCTCATACCCAATGATAAATTATGGCAACAGTATAAATTATAGAATGATTACAAGATCTTTGTGTGCCTGCAGCGTTCCTTGATTGACAATTCCTCCCACATTGACAAAGTATTTCAAGATCCAGCAGAGCTAACCTTGTCGAATTGATGCTGGAAACCGATTAATAGCAGCCTTGGTTTTTGAAGAACAACTATATTGTGTCAGGGAGTATTAGGGGCATTTTATAAGAATTAATTCTGCCAAATCTCAAGTGACTGAGACTTTTAGTTTATGTTTATGGTCTTTTAAAGGTTCCATATTGTATAAAGCTCGATTTTTCCATGTCTTTTTTTGATTATAAATACTATCATAATACATATTAATACTGTGAAAGTATCAAAGCGCTCAGTCCACAGAGAAATGCACCCAGCCTGTATTCAGAAACTGAGCCTTAAAACCAGCCGTCAGGACCTTTGTAACTTTGTGATGTCACAACAAAGCAGTCACCGCTCTAAGCCATGCCCCAAGCCCCGCCTACTTAGACCCACCATCCAAACTTGCAGGATTGGGTTTCTCTGAGTATTTACCGGAAATCTGCTATATTTTTATTTGGTCACTCAGAAAACAGCCAATCAGAAGAGAGGCTCAGAGCCTCCTCTCTTCTGATTGACTCACTAACCTTTTGTGACTGTGGATTACGAGGAAGACTCCTGCAGTGCAACATGGAACAAACACGTTGTAAGGGTTCGCCAGCGGCACAAACACACAATGCACAAGGACGAAAGTTCAAGGACAAATCAGCTACGCTCTGCATCATGAATTCAGCGACGGTATGAATCCTGCCGTGAATACAGAGAAGCAGTGGCAGAACACGGACGAAGTGCGGGAGCTCGTCAAGAGCATTGGTGATTATGATCAGGATGTCAACATAGTGGGGAACCAAGTCCACAGAGGCATGATGGGATGCATGGTCCTGTGTTTGCTGTGTGAAAAGGTACACTGGTTTACATATTAGAGCTCTATACTGTCAGACATGTCTGTTTATAGAAAAAAAA
>NW_019525091.1:939548-989632 GCF_002814215.2 Seriola lalandi dorsalis | reverse complement strand
TCCTGTTTTTGTTTTTTTTTTTTTTTTTTGTAAATGTAGCTCCGTTACATAATCTCCGAGTTTGTGTGAATCTGTGATGTGGAGGGGACAATTGGTTTGTTATTAGCTGCTGGCAGATATGTCACCAAAATCATTCTAACATCTACAAGATCTGACAAGTCTTGGGTCCAATCAGACCGCAACAGCAGGGGCACTGGTCTAAATCCCGGGCCCTCCTGAAAACAGCTCACCTGGGGCCCCAAAACAAATGGTTATAATCTCTGTTATGTTTCAGCTCCTGGTACTGATTCATTCAGAGCAGCACCACTACCTCCTCCACATCAGTTTAAAGGAGCTAATTGTAAGTTCTGTTATCACTACATAGCCAATGTTAGCATTAACAGCTGTTTACTGACCACTACTTACTAGAAGAAACTAGTCTACACCTGTTGTTACAGACAACAACAACAAAAACAATAATCCTTATTGGTTAATATAACATTCAAAAAACACGTTTCTGAGTATGCAGAAGTAAACCCAGGCCAAAAAAAAAAAAAAAAAGATTTAAAGGCGCTAATTGTAAGAAATGTTGTGAGTTCAGTATCATACTTCATTTCTTATTTTCTTTTTTTCCAAGTCCCAAGTAAAATGTTGATGTCATGGAAATATTTCAATATCTAAATGAATATCTGACTGTGATTTTGCAGTATTTGGGGTGTCATTGTGTAACTCTTAGTTTCATTTAGTAAAAAAAACAATTGCAACAATTAACTTAAATAACCTTTTCTTGTACTAAGCAAATCAAAAGGTCTCATATTGGGGATTATGTGTAAATGTTTCACTGCCCCCAAGAAAAAAGTGGCTGTACATTTACCAGACAAAACATGAGGAAGAATGTCTCTTTAGTCATCACTCTGTCATAAGGGGGCGGTGATGACGATGGCAGGTTATGTTAATTTCACCTTGACAATCAATATGTGGATTAAACGCAGTGGGGTGCAACTCAAAAATAGTTAGAAGTGCCTAAAATTTTAAATGTGTCTGCAGGGGGTTGATGATGATGATGATGATGATGATGATGATCATAAGTGATTGCTGACACAGGTGCTTGGATGGATTTTTTTTTACTTGATTTTGTGTCACAAACTTCTTTTGGGTTTTAGTATATATATATATATATATATATATATATATTTACAAATCTCTATCAGAAACAATTCTTTTCAGCCTGCGTTCATGTAATCCACTTGTCGTTCATTAATTGAACCAGAATGTAATAAATGAAGAGAAATCAATGAGCACTCCTACACGGAAAGGTAATCAGTGTCTGGCTCCAAGTGCAAAAATCAACACTACACTGCCTGTGTGCTGAAATTCATCAAAGTCAGTTTATCACTTTTTAAAATGATTCCCAAAGTGGTGTTAGTCCGATGGGTAGAAAAACTACTTCACCAAATGAAATGCTGGTGAATTCTGGTTTCATTGCAACACTAAAATTAACACGGTTAACACCTTTCCAGGCCGCACTTGGGCCGTATGCTGATCTGCTTCTGGCCCAGTTCCACAGCCTGAATCTGTCCCATATACACAACATAATTGTCAGATGCTACTTCCACATCTGGACCAATTCTGGCCAGAGAATAAAAGCCAGACTCTTTCCACATGTGGAAGTATATGGACCAGACCTTGGCCGAGGTCCCAGGTATATCTTGGGTCACAAGTTTCATTGAGCTATCTTTTTGTTAAATACATTTTGTAGTGACTTTAATATTAAATGTAAAGATTGTAGTAATAGTAGTAACCTTCATCTTTAACCATTAATCTTGTTGTAATAATGGATATCTGAGTTCATCTGAAGGATAGAGATTGTGGCTGATGCAGGTATATTCTACTGGAATCAGCTCAGCCTGATCCATTTGTGATTCTTTGCTTCAAGAACTACAGCTGTAAAAAGATTTGTCTCATTGCATATTGACATTACGTAGATACAAATTAAAGGTATAATAAAAATAAATGTGGGGTCAGACTCAGCAGATACTAAACATTAAAAGATGAGGATTAGATGCGACATACCATGATAAAAATGAACATCTTTGTCAGGTGCACACTGTTAAGATGCTCTGTCTCTTTCTCTGTTGCCTTGCAGCAAAGGCGACAGGAGGGTGATGAGGAAAGACGAAAGGAGGGAGAGAAGAATGAGTGTGGAAAGGAGAACAGACAGGTAGAACAAGACACCCTGTACAGGTTTAATGAGGAACAGTGAGGGAGCTTAACCACGACGGATTGTCAATATGAATCAGACGGCTGCCAGGGGAAGGGGAGAGTTGAGACATTTATGGTTGTGTGTACGTGTGTGAGAGGATGTGTGTATATGTGCATATGTGTGTGTGTGTGTGTGTTGAGTATTCACAGGAGGGGAGCCAAAGTAATAAAGACAGACAGAGAGGAAATCAATGGCCAAGCAGAAAGACAAACATTTAGAAATGAAGTGCAGTCCCGCTCTGTAGCGACAGCGACAGCCAGTCAGCCAGAACTTCCACTGACATTCACAGTCCAGTCACAGCGCGAGCAGCAGCAGATTACACAAGACTGACGAGAGACTCATAACATGGCAACTACTGGAAAAAAATCCCACATGTAGGTAAACATGTTTTATCAGGAAAATGTACCTCAGTGTCCAAAAGTAAAAAAGTAGACCTATTGTGAAGAGGAACACTGTTATATTTGCACAGGTTTAAATCATTTCCTGTTTGTCCATTGATTTTTTTTTTTTATATATATACCAAGAGTCATAAATAGTGCACAGTCACCATAGGGATGAGGCACAAAGAGGTAGTTGCTTGAGTCCACAGTCATGCTAGCATTGCTGCATTGCTCTGAGCTAAATGCTAATGTCAGCTTTACATATTTACAGTGAGAATATTAACTTGCTGATATTTAGCATATATAATATATAATAAATGTCATGGCAATCTATCCAACAAGATAGCACATTTTCACATTTAAAACACGCACATGTCAACCTGCTGGTGGCACAAGAAGAAAAGTCAGAGCATCATTAGGCAGCATCCTCTGGGAACCATGAATATGTTTACACAGAGTCGTGGCAGCCGCTCCACTAGTTATATTAGATATACTAGATATTTCAGTCTGCACCAAAGTGGTGGACTGACCAACACTGACATACACAGAGCCTCACCACTAAAAATCAAAGTGATCAGATGAAGCAAAAAATGGGGAAACAGCAGTAAAATTTTACTTTTCACAGAAAAAAAAAAAATAACAGTGATATATCAGATATGGGATTGTGATCATATTCTGCCTCCATTAAATTGTACCAGCAGGTTCAAGTAAGACATGTAACAAATATGGTGGTTACTTAACTCTCCTGTCTCAGTGTTAGTCGTTATTATTATTATTTTTAAATCTTCATAGTACGACAAACTATGACACAAATCAATTACAACACTACATGACAATAAAACATAATTTCCTTTATTTTTTCTTTCATGGTTTTATGACAGAACGGCCCTCGAGCTGAATAATCACACATCACATAAAAGCCACATCAACCCACCTCCCTCCCACCACCACCACCCACGCCTCGCCCCCATTCCCACCCTCCCCTTAACTCACACACATACCACCCACTCACCCACCCCCTCAGGCCCAGCAACTAATTTCTTCAGAAAATGTACCTATTCAACGAAAAAGGTAGAAGTATTTAAAAGGAGAAAGGGAAGAGATGACAACCTTTGTGTATGAATGAGACGGTCAAAGAGAAAAGAAAAAAAAAACCATCAACAACTATAAAACAAACATGTCTGACTCACACATGACAGCTGGATTCAATATGCTCCTTATTTGAAAATAAAAGCAGTACTATGTTGTAGTTCCTGTTCAGGTTGTACTTCTTTCATTTTCTGTACATGACGCTAATTCATTAGTCTGTCTAGCAGATGTAGGTGGTTGTAATGGATTGCACTTATATATATCACTTTTCTAGTCTTAAAGACCACTCAAAGCACTTACACACACATCACACTCATACACTGATGGACCAGCCATTTGAGGTTCAGTATCTTGCCCATGCACACTTCAACATGCGGACTGGAGGAGCCAGGGATCAAACCACTGACCTTCTGATTAGTGGACGACTCGCTCTACCTCCTGAGCCACACCTTTCCAAGTCATGGTTATACATTTGTTGGCTGTGATAATTCGAATAAATTGTTTGTTTTTTTTTTGATTTTGATATTGCTTCTGTAATTTTGGTTATTCCTGTGATGTCATTGTTGAATTTAGACGTGGCCATACCAGAGTTTTACATCTTGGGCAGTACTGGGGCTTTACTGACTGCAGCCTCGTTAAATGAGGTGCACACCTGATTCCAACTAACCCCAACAATCTGCTCCCTGCCTGCTGAGCTGACCTTGATCTCTGTGCCTAAAATTTTATAAGCAGCTATTCCTGTTGTGGTTAAGTTGCCTTGGTGTTGGAGGCCACTCTAAATAAGTTGCCTAAATTGGGACAGACCAGCTGTCCAAATAGGGATGTGTCTCCAACAAAATGCTCGGAACTTCCTCCTCTGATCAGAAGAGTCTGTTCCTGCTGCTGAGCTGAAAAGTGCAGCTGTGAGCTCAGTGGTGCAGACAGATAGCATTACATCATTCTCACTCCCAAGCAACATAGAGTTTGAGAGGAACTTGCCAACTTTATAATTAGACCAGTTATCTGAAATCACAAAGGGCTAAAAAGGTTGTCCAAAATAAAATTAGACCAGAGAATTTTAGCAACAGCTCTGTTTGCTCTTAAACCTGCGCTGAATACCCAGGTGCACCCACACAGGTGTGCTCAGTTATTTGAGCCGATTAGACTTTTTTGTCAGGAATGTCAAGGTGTGAAAATAACAAACTTGACTGACATTTTTCTGAAAACCTTGTTACGTCAGGCAGGACCAATGATTCCTCTGACCCCGGACTATCTGCAGCAATCCAGCAAGGTTCACACTGAAAATAGGTCTAATTAGCTTAAATGAAAACACCTCCAACACCTTTCATACTAAAACACATTGTTTTTATTCACATTCACAAGTACGTTGAGGAAAACCTTGAATACATTAACTACATTTTCTCAAACACCTGCAAAGCCTAATTTGTTAATGTTTTAAAGTTTGATTGTTGAGTTTGAAACAGTAGGTTGTTTGGAGATTTGTGCATGATTTATTTTTCTTTTGGGAAAAAATACAGGAAAAGAAAGTACAGAAAATAAATTCATATTATATGAATTCAAGACTGCCTTCTTAATGTTCCTCTGTAGTTCTGGGACACACCATTTTTCCTGATGTCATGATTTAAGGTCCCATATAATATAAAGGTAGATTTCCATGTGTTGTCTGATTATAAATCAGGTCTAGGTTCTATATCAATATTGTGAATGCATCAAAGGGCTCAGTCCACAGAGAAATGCACACAGCCTATATTCAGAAAATGACCTCAAAATGAGCTGTCAGGACTTCTGTAAATTAGTGACGTCACAACAAAGAAGACACCATCTTCAGCCAAGCCCCAAGCCCCGCCCACCCGGACCCACCATCTAACCTTGCAGGATTTGTTTTTTTTCTGAGTGTTTATCTGAAATCTGCAGTACTTTTATTCAACACTCAGAAAACAGTCAACCAATGAGAAGAGAGGCTCTCTTCTGATTGGCTCACCGACCTGTTGTTACTAGAGCTCCAGAGAGGAGATGTAAAACTACACTGAGAAAGTTTTTACTTCTTAAAACCACAAATATATGTTCTTGCAGATCAACACTTGAAATAAAATACCGGAAAGTGTAAAATATCAGACCTTTTAAGTGTTGGTCAAACAATCTACAATAAACCTACTAAAGGTAATTCCCTAGTTTCCAAAGTCGCCATCACTCAAAAGTTTGAATAAACAAATGTCAAATAACAGTATGCCCATCCCCATGTCATATTATGTGACGTATTATGTGACAGGAACAATCATTATACTCTGATACTAAAATGATGTGGTATGTTTTGTAATAAACAATTATAATAATCCAGCATCACTTAATATTCCACAGACATACAACCTCAAAGTGTTATTGAATAAGCAAATGTGTTGTGTATGCAAAGGCTGACTCACACTTTAATAATGCACAACAATGCATTTTATTTCCAGGCCTGTAATTGTTACATAAGTGCTAGTATCAACACATGCAAATTGGTTTTGTTAACTAATCAATTTGTGACTCATTTTGTGACTTATTTCGTATTTTATCTCTGTTGCATTAAAACCACATCGCATGTTCTCTGATGGAAAGTTAGACAAATGATAATGTAATGTAAAAATATTCCAAACTAATTACAATCAAACTAATATCAAATTCTTAGTTTCTGTTTGTTGAACTTACTGCAGGACACTCTCAGTGCCCCAGAGGAACAAATTGAGTAATTAGTGGGTAAAAATAAAACAAATTGAATCCGTGTTTGAACATCTCTAATGAAGAGCAGCTCTGTGACCCTGATGTATTTCTCTAAGTGCTTAAGCAAGTTAGTTAATGCAAATTACTAAATGAATCAGTTTAATCATACTTAATTAAAAGAAAATTAATTTAATAGGTCAAAAGTACCTTATATCTCCCACAATGCATCTTAAATATTAATCTCAAAGGCTTAAACTAACGGCATTTAGACTTTCTTTTTAATTAGGTACCAGCATATTGTCTGAAAAATGTGCTGCTCCTTTGTATAAATATAACTAAAATGAATTATGAATATTTCTGAGAAAAAGAAAAGTCAGGAACCTAAGTATTTGACTGGCAAAATGGAAACAAATCTTTTTTTTATTCCCACAAGTTAATATATAGCACTTTGTAACAGGCAATTCTAAATAGCTATAAATCTTTCATCCCATAAGTGTGTTCAAATAGTTATTTATATGTTTTGCTATTGCTACATAGCCAATGTTAGCAGTAGCAGCTGTTTACTATTGCTCCTATTTACATCACTTTTTTTCTTGTACTGAAGTTAGCATGCTAACCAGAAAGCTCCGGCCCGGTTAGAATGTCTCAACCCTTTCTGATACTGAGTCACTACATCATCCAGTCTGCCCTGGAGAAGTAGCTGCTCAGAAAACGTATTATAACCTCTTGCACTGTAAATGCAATGATGACTGAAGCGCTTGGCAAGACTGGTAACTTGTTCACGCTAACGTTGAAGCTAATGTTGGCTATGTAGCAATAGCAAATAGCAAAATGAAAGTTCTGGCCCAACATATGCCTGGGTCATATACTTCCACATCTGTGCCAGATTTGGTCCAGATTTGGAAGTAGCATCTGACAATCATCCTATATATGGGCCAGATTCGGGCTGTCGAACCGGGTGTATACTGGGCCAGAAGAAAACAAGCATGTAGCCAAAGTATGGGTTGTATTTATTTTGGTATCAATTTGCTCCTAATTAGCTTTCTTAAATGAGCAAATACGATAAAAAAGTAAACAAAGAGTAGGCTGGAACGAGGCAAGCTTTATTGGTTTTAAACTTAACAAACACACTGCTGCAGATAAAAACCTCACTCCTGCAAAACTGCATGTTTGCAGGAATGATGAAAACAAACTCTTGATTTAAACTCACGTGTTATATGGTCGTTTTTTGACAGGTATTGAGTCAGTCGAATGCCATTTGACTCAAAACAAAGATGACCATGTAAACTTTTGAATTTTCTTCTACCTTTTATAATGTAAACACATCTGGGTTAGACTGCATACAGCGTGTACAGTGTGAATATTTACACCTAAATCACAGTTTGAAGAAATGTCTGTGTTGAACAATAGGAAGTAAACATTTCAAAAAGTGGTTCACTGCATCAGAGCTCTACTTCTCTGCTGTGAAAAAAAACAAAAAAAAACCTCCTCAGAAGTCAGCTACATAAATATATCTCTGTGTGTATGTCTGTTTGTGTGTCTGCGATGGTTGTGTGTGCTCACTACACAGCATGAATGCTCAGCTTTGGCAATTAAAATAAACATCTCAAAACATCAGCAAAAGCTCTCATACTCAGCTGCTAAATGATTTTCTATTTCATTTTCACATAGCAAATATCCATAAAAGATGCTAACGCCTCTGTTTAATTTGCTACACTGTTTTTTTGTGAACAGTACCACAGGTTGTAAGCATAACATTTTTCCCCCGTAGGTCTAAAAATGGCTACAAACAATGCCCTGTACCAGGCATGGTCATTAATATGCTAAAAAAACAAGCAATCTTTAAGTTTGTCACTTTAAGTCAATGTGCAACATGAGAACTTCAATGGGAGTCAAACTGAAAAACTTGTGCTGCTGACGCAGTTTTTTTTTTTCGCACAAAAATATGTGGACACCACTGTACCTTCTGATCTGAGGCTATTTCAGCTTTAGCCCTCTCTTTCCAACGGAGGAAATTCCCCAAGTTGGAACAAAAACTCAGAAAGTCGACCAAAACTTTGGTACATGACTTGCCAAGTTGTTGACGTCATGGTGGACAAAAGTAAATGTTTGCTTGATGGCGAGAAGTTTTTGATTAATGGTGCAAATTCACCAATTGAATATCAAGTTTTTGCTATCATGTATTTTGTAATTTGGTATTAGGTTGTAACCACCAGTTGCTGTCCACATAGAGTGACCTAGATTAGCTAGGAAAGTTATGTATTAACAGTAACCCTTATAATAAGTAACACAAATACTATTGTGTTATTTTAACGCTCTGAGCAATAAAATACAGCACATCTTCTCTGTAGCATCCATGTTTGTTCCACATTCTAAGTCGGAAGAATGACTTCCTAACTTAGGGAATGGGACCAACTGAGGGGCACGTCAATGCAGCATCCCTCTCCCTACGTTCAACCTGAGCACCTGAAGCTGATCAGCTAATCAACTCTACAAGCCACTGTAGTATAAAAACCTCGGCTCATTCATCCAGACTCTGCCTGGTTGTTCAGTCACCAATGCGGTACAGTAGTTCTTTGCCTTCTGGTTGTTTGTTTTTGTGCTCACCTGAACTCTGCTAATTCTGGGCTCTGCTTATCAGAACACCTGCCACGTCCAGCCTCGTCCTCATCTACTGTTGCCAGTTTGGATCGCTAATCCAAAGTCTCCTGGTCTGTGTTTGCATTTCGGTGTCTGTTATAACAGTTTGCCCCCTTGTACAAAGTCAGATCCATAAAGAAATGGTGGTGTGGAAGAACTTGTCTGCACAGAGTCCTGATCACCTGACCAATTATACCCACACCTTTTGGGATCAACTGGAGTCCACACTGCACAGTGCTGTGTAATACTCCTTCACAGAAGTTTACACCTCTTGAAAGTTATCACATTGGAAATGATTATGTCTTTCATTGTAACCATCATGAGGGAAACAGTAGAAAAACTCAGGTTATGTTATAAAATAATCTCTCTTTGCAGATGATGCCACTCTGCATTTTGGCAACGGCTGCACCAGGTTTGACTTTACAATGGCCCCATGTTTTTTTGTTTTTTCTGGAGCCCGCTGTGTTGTGTTTTTTCTGCTCTGCCACTGGACCAACCTCGCTCAAATGAATCAGGAGTTTTTGCACACAGGGCCAGTGTTGACCTTTTAACTCAACATTACTGCTGGACCTCACTAATGCACTTGTGGTTGAATGGGTTATAATGTACTGTATAAGTCTTCACAAAAGACTGGGAGGTGTTATTGCAGTCCATGGGCCATGGTTTTGGAACGACAGGTTCAACAATCAGATACAGGTGTTATGTTCAATGATCCACATACTATTGTACCATTTCTTCATGCAGATAAAATGAAAATAGGACATAATGGATCTGCTGTTATAATAGGAACTCTGACCAGTTTGGATTTTTTTTAGACCTTCAGATATTTCTTGTTGTCTCTTTTGAAAAAAATATATGAAATAACTAAAATTACTGATGCAAAGAAAGTGTCTTATTTCAATGAGCTAATTACATTAATAATAGATTAAAACAGGAGATAAATTGGAATGCAAGGCCATCTGTTACAGTGCACTCAGGTTTTCAGTTTGCTCCCCATGTAAGCTCGTGTTAATCAAAGTGCCAAGTCTTTACTCTTTATCTATAAACCTTCTATTTCTTATATAAAACCAGGAAGAGTTCGATTCCATTTCAATTCTGTCAATTCAGGAAGCACATTGTCATTCAACTGAACAAAAATAAACTTTACTTTTGGAAACTGGAAATTTATCATTCTGAGTAATGATAAATTACTCTCTTCCACCACTCTCCCACAGCAGGGTTTGATTATTTTCTAAATTGAATAGATTCAAATGGAATCCAATCAGAACCTGGCTTTAAGAGGTCTGGTTTCTCATATTTTCACGTATTATTATGCACACACCTAAATAAATGTTTCAATTCTCAGTTCCATGGCAACAGCGCCAAAAGTCCAAGGCATCCATTTCGATTGTACCATGGGTGATCACCGGGGAAACTTACAGTCTCTCCAACTGTGCTCGACACTTTAAAAAGTCTTTCAGTCACGTCCTCGGTTTTATTTCACAAAATGTTGAACATTCATCCCCAAAGCTTCCCTCTCAAAATACAAACAGCTTAGAAAATTCAATGGCTAAAACACCTAAAACGTACTGTGGTATTTACACCCCGTGACGGACGTACAGGATTCAGTTTTCATAACTTTTATTTCAGCAAGAATGTCAGAGAGAGGGAAGAATAATTTCTATACAGTTGGAGTATAAATCTCTATATGCATATACAGTTTACCTGTGGGTGTGTACATAATAGTTGTTGTGGTTTTAGGTCATGGTACATGGGCAAAAGTTATAAGCAATACTGACAATTAATAATATAGATATTCTGTATCATAGTGGTATTTTTCATATTTCTTTGTAACGCAGATTTCCATGAACAAGGTTGGGAAGTAACACAACACACCATTGTGTTCTATACTAAAATCATAAAGATAAATGTGATAATTGATGGTAAAATTATTATTACTAATGAAACTATTGGAGCTTATAATTAAAAAGTTTTCAGTTGGGCTGAGCAACATGATCTAGAAATAAAATCTTAATCTTCTCAAGCTTATTGATTGTTCATTTTTCCATGTGAATAAGGTTTTCTGTTCACAAAATAAATGTTGCTGGTGCCGTTCAGCTGCTCCCGATAGAGTGCCGCAGAGATATCATATTATTATAGGCTAACCCAGATGTTAGCATCACCCTTGTTCCCTCTACAAAAAGCCAATGGGATTTTTACATAGGCTTTTGGATTCCTGTAGAAAATAAGTTCTGCAACAAACAGAAGCTTATGATACTGACATGTTTTGTTCAGCAGGACAATCTTCACTAATGAACACCACTTTATGATTTTTGAAGCCTAAATACAACCAAGTAAAAAACAAAACAAACAGATTTTAGGCTAAAAACAAAGTACACCACGGTCACATGGCTTCAACGTCAAAACTACTAAACTTTAACTTGCAGTTCGATTTAGCTCTGACCGCTTCAACAAAAGCCTTTCCTCTTACAAAGGTAGTGATAGTTTGTATGAGTGTAAACTCAACGAGGCAGTAAAGGCGGAGATGGTGAGTAGGTCGGCTTTCATGTTTGGTGTGATGACATTTAATGTCCCGGACAACCTCTATAGTTTCATTTAGCCACTTGTTAGCAACCGGCCGGAGAAGAAATCACAACTGGGGTATTTATTGACATATTTTTTTAGAATAAAATGTGAAAAGGTCTTGAGCTTGTGTTGACATTATTTCAGCCATCTAACCAAAAAACCCGCTCAAAAACCCATTTCCGGGCTTTGGACTAATTTCTGCAGCACTCTATAGGGATCACAGCGGATCACAATCCACATGATGATGTTATGGTGTTCGTAGACCTGTGTTTGGGGAAGCTGGCGATTGAATCACCTATCCAGGGATCAGCGGACAACCTGCTCCACCACCTGAGCCACAGCCACACTGTACACCAACTAAATACATGAATGAAAAAATTAATATGCAAAATAAATTTCAACATATTCTATTAGTATTATTATTAGTAGTGTTAATTATTTTAAATCAGTACTAATTAGGCCGATACAGTGGTGGCAGACTGCTGTAACTGAACCCACATCACTGTGAGGAGACATTACTGTTACATACTCCACATCAGCCATGTTTGCTGCCATCTTAAGGCCCCTGCTGAGAATGTGGTGAAGTGTGTGGCTGTAAATCCAAAATTGCTGATTGTAGACTTTACCGTGGGACACAGTCATGTGATGTGGAGCAAGCTTAGTACTTTGGTGACTGATGACACATCAGCCAGTCATAATACGCTATTAAATGACACAGAATACACCGGCAGATGCAAAACTATATGAATTATATTTTTAAAAAGAGATGCAGGCAGACCAAATCTGCATGAGAGTGTGGTGTTATATTAGTGGGGTATGAACAGAATCAAAAAACAAAATCATTTTTACATCCTGAACAAACTCTCGCTTTACAGGATAGAACTTTCTTTAAAAAGTGAATTGCTTGTCATGTTCACTGTCAGGGACATTCACTGTTGTGTGTGTAATGAAGTTGAACCAGTGTGTCCCTGCCAGTGTGTGTTGCAGGGCAGTCTGTTTGTAGATTGTGTTTTCTTTATCCTCTCCCTCGTGAACATTACCACAGTAACAACTGTCTGCTTCTGATGTATGATTCCTTTTTTTTTTTTTATATCGGGTTCACTCTCGAGGTTTCAACATTTATTTAGAAAGTAATCTAGATGGAATGAAGTAACTTTCCCAACCATGTCCATGGATGTACAAAAACAGGATGATCATAATGTTCGTTTTTTTTAATCTAGTGCTTTTCAAACAAAAGCATGTATCCTCAGTCCTTGTTTGATGACAGGGTAATACATTTATAATCAGATATATTGATGGTTTTTAAAGTTTTTTTGTGTTCTTTTTATGAATGGACTGAAATGATTCAGCTTCCTGTTTCCTGTGCTGCTTCACACTGTTGCCTGTGTATCACGGCCCTGATGATGAATGTACCCGTCACAAACCCTACGAACGTCTTGTTGCTACTAATGATCATTTCCCTCGCTCCTCCCCTCCCATGTTGCCTCCCAGCGTGTTAAAAGTTTCGTTGAGTGTCTGTCTTTGTCTCGGGCTCGGCATCAGCGGGTGAGTCATCCCTCCGCCCACCTGCCTCTCCTCTCCTCCCCTCCTCCCCTCTTTTCTTTCCTCTCTCCTCTTTTTCTTGATCTCCGTAAACCTCCCTCCTGCTGCATCTCCCTCCTCCCACACACTTTGAAGGTACAAGATTTGTGTTTGTGTGTGTGTGTTTTCTTGTGATGTGTAAGAGCTGTGACAGAGCCGATCTAATCCCCCCCCCCCGACTTGTGCCCCCCCTACCCTCCCCCTGCGTATGTAGCCTAGCATGGCGAGGCGCTCATTCGCATGTGCGTGTGATAGCGAGGAGGAGGAACGGCAGAGGGTGGCGCCGCCATGGGCAGGGACTGGGGAGGGGGCCCACTCGGGTGGGGGTGGGGCTGAGGATGACCGTGGGCGTGGGCGTGGGAGGCCCTGGGTAGGGTGGAGGTAGCGGCCGGGTGGAGTGGGTGTGGATAAGAAGAGCAGGTGGAGGAGGACGAGGCCGGCTGGAGCTGGTAGCTGGCCGCTGACGAAGGCCCGGAAGAGGAGGGCGTCTGCTGGGAGCTGCTGCCCCCCTTGGGAGGCTGCTGTTGGGGCGGAGTCTGGTTGAGCTGGATGGAGATGTCGGAGGAGACGTCGGAGGCGCTGCGGCCGCGCTGCGGTGGAGGCCAGGAGTCCGGATGGAGGAACTGGCCGCTGTAGTCGCTGCAGTCGGACATGCGGGGGCGGTAGAGGGCGGGGTGAGGCCTGTACAGCTCCTCCTCCGCGTAGCGCTTCATAAAGAGGTAGACGGACATCACTCCTGCACCCTGGGAGACAGAGAGACAGACACGCACAAATATTTCACCTGGTACAATGTTCACATCACAGGTGAGTGTGGTCACAAGTAGAACAGACCACACCTGACTGCACCCAGCCACAGAGGCGGGTGCAGCTCTGTTCCAGCATCGCTAACACCCAGAGGTGCTGCATCGCTGCAGCAAGGTGAGAAGTTCATCGACCAGTCTGTAACCTCTGCTGCTAAGAGTCTCTCAATCAAAACAGTAACAAAAGACGGTGTTTAGTGATGTTGTGAAGCAGCGTGGGATCATGGGAGTGAGCTCTTCAGTTCGGATTCCTTCAGTGTCAGACATTCAGGAGGTTTTCACCGGCAGTCGAATTATTCGCAGAGGTTTCCACTCCATAACAAACAGCGGATTAAAAATAGATAGATAGAAACACTGAAAAAGGCAGTTTTACTTCATAAATCAGCAGCGCTCTCCGGTGGACACAACATGTCTTGGGAGCTTACTCAGCTTTTTTTCTCTGATAACTTAAAAGCCAGACGTCCGATGATTCAAATCCTTCATCTGCCGTAGTGTTTAAACGTGTTTCTTAAAAATGTGGCTTAAAACTGGATAAAAGTCAATTCTGACACAACGTGATCATAGAGGATATGACGTCACTGGCTGGCGACCAAAAGAAACAGCTCGTCTGGTCTTAAGTTGCTCTCGAACAATAAGAAATGAAGCATTTACATGAAAGACAAAGAAAAGCAACTCATGATTTTTTATAATCTGTGTATGTTGGTGCAGATCTGGATCCATAAGGGTTTAAACATATTAATAAGTACATAAATATTTCTATACAAGAGGACTGTGGAGCAGTGGAGGAGGTCTGCACTCCCCTGTGTGCTCTCTAGCTTTTATGACTGTGTTTATGAATTGAACGGGTATTTGGCTTCATTCCTCTGCTGCTTTATGACTCACTCTTGTAGGTACTTTACATTTAACAGACTTGCTTTTATTGTTATGCTCTGATTTTATGTGTTTTATGTGAATTACTATATTGACAGTGCATTGAGAAGCAGCATGGTTGGATAATGAAGACATATCTCACAAGTCATCTTTGTGAGATATTCATATACATTCAAATAAATAGGTATCAATAACATTTTTAGTTGCAGACCATTTCTAAAAGAGAGTGTGATGTCAGAGCTGAGAATGTCAGCTGGAGAACAGAATGTTTCCGCCTCTTTCCAGGCATGAAAACATCGACACCAGCATTACAACGGGAATCAAAATGAGCTGCAGAGTTTTTCTGCAAATTCCCTGATGTAAAAAGCTTTTATGAAACACCAGAATCAGCATCATCCTTCTCTGTAGAACTGCAACACGCTGCCATCAGGGGGGGGGGTTCAATAAATTCATGATAATTTTGCAGAGAGTCGACAAAAAGGCTCGGCGCTCCTCAGCGGAATGAACCATTATCAAAAATGTATTCATGTTTTTCACCCGCGCATCCGCTGAGCATTCACAGCTCATTCACTATTCATCCACAACATCATCGCTACAACAGCCCTGAAACTTGAGAACGCAGATGAACGTGTGTGTGTGTGTGTGTGTGTTTGTGAGGGAGAAACAGTATGTTTTTAACTGTGTGTTTTGCAGCTCTAGTGCAGAGTCGAAGAAGAGAAGAAGAAGAAGTAGAAGAAGAAGAAGGGAAGAGAGTGAAGAGATAAAGCCAGGCATGAGAAGACGGGAGAAAAGAAAGGAGGCAGGTGAGATGAAAGGATGAGAAAACAGGAGGATGGAAAGAGAACAGAGGATTAGAGGAGGAGATAAATAAAAAAGGAGAAAATCTAGAATCAGATTTGATTATTATCAATGCCGGGTACAGAATGGTTCTTCATCAACTACACCTCACCCCACTGAAACGACCAAAATCCAAACCTGACTTGTCAGAAATGAGCTTCGGATGTGGTGTAGAGGTCGAGAGCTCGTTCCTGCACTGTACCTGGCTTTGTACAAAGGTGAAGCGCTTCTGTGACACCTTGACCGAGATCACGGGACTTATCTTCTCATTAGATTCTGAACTTTGCTCATTGCTGAATTTTCACAGATGTCAGCAGATCCTCAACTAATTCATTAGATTAGGTGATTAGACAACGTGAACAGTTGTATTCCTCCTGAAAAGATCACATATAGCCTTTCTGAAAACCTGCCAGCTTTATCTAGAATATACAGGCACATCACTGACACCATGACGAGCCAGTTCTGGTCAACCAAAGGGAGATACCATTGTTCACCATTGTCTGTATACGTCCGTCCATCCCATTCTCATGAAGGCGATATCTCAGTAACACCTTGAGGGAATTTCTTCAAATTTGGCACAAACGTTCATTTGGACTCAGGGATGAAGTGGATATAATTTGGTGGTAAAAGGTCAAAGGTCAAGGTCATTGTGATGTCACAAAACATGTCTTTGGCCAATTATGATACGGTTTAACTCAAATATCTATAAGGATAAAATGAAGTGAAGACGTGTGTCAACTTCACTGTGACATCATAACGTTCTACAAGAAACACCTCTGGTCGTTATTCAATGCTGTAACTCAGGAAGGGGAGATTGTGACCGTATTTCCCGCAACTTGGCACCAAGAGGAGGGTGAGTCTAGTTTTTTTTTTGTTTGTTGATGAAAATGAAGAGGGGAAAATAAGAAAAGTGGGAGACGAGAAAAGAAAAATACAGAAGCGAGAACAGAGGATTAGAAAAGGAGATGTGGAAGAACAAGATGAAAAAATATGGAGGAAGAGGATGAGGTAATTTTATTGGAAAGTGAGAGGAGGGAAGAAAGGGAATGAGGGGAAAAGGGAGAAGATAGAAGATAAGAGAAGAAGAAAATAAAACAACAGGGGACAAATGATTAGAAAAAGACAAAGGAAGAAAAGAAAAAAAATGAGCAAGCAACAAAATGAGGAAATACATAAAAGGATAAATGAGTAATAAAGAGTAATAATAAGAGAAGATGATGAAGGGGAGATGGAGGAGGAAAACAAGAAAAGAGGGAGACTAGAAGGAGATATGAAAAGATAAAAAAAAGGGAAAGGAGAACAGGGGATTGAGGAAGGGAACATGAGAGAAGAGGAGAATGGGATCAGACAAGGAGACAAGATATAAGGAGGAAAGATGATGAGAGGAGAACAGAGGAGATGAGGGAAAAAGATCAGAGAAGAGGAGGAGGGAAAACAGGATTAGAAAATGGAAGACAACAGAGGAAGTAGAGAGAGAACTGTAGGTTTGAGTGAGGCAGAGGAGAAGAGAGAGGAGGATAATGAAGTGGGAGAGGAGGGAGAGACAAAAGAGGAGATAAGATGAAAGGACAGGAGGCGAGAGGAGAGCGGAGGAGATAAGAGAAGGAGAGAGGAGACGGGACAACAGAGGATTAAAGAGCCGCAGATAAACGAAGAAGAAGAAAGAAGAGACGAGATAAAAGTAGAGGACAGAGAGAGAGGAGAGACATGAGGAGAAGAGGAGCAAAGTGATGAAGAGAAAGATAGAAGAGGAGGAGTAGGAGAGTCCTCCCTCCACCCCTCCCACCCCCAGCGAGGAATATTCTGATGCATATGAAGCTGTGCTGCGACAGAGCTGCTGCCCTCAAGTATTCAAGCTATTAACATTTATGAATATTGATGCAGGCAGGATGACGGGCTCCTACGCAGGCACTTTTTTAAACGTGTGTGTGCGTGTGTGTGTATGTGTGATCGTGTGTGTGTGTGTGTGTGTGTGTGTGTGCGTGTGTGTGTGTGCGTGTTTAGCTGAATAAGTCTGTATTTAAGCAAGCTACAAGCAGTTTGTGTGTATCTGTGTTTGTGCACATGGTGGAGTGTGTTTAGTTAAATGGCGGTTGGTCGACATCCAAGGCAGATTTCAAACAAACTATGTGTGTGTGTGCGCGCGTGTGTGTGTGTGTGCGTGTGTGTGTGTGTCTGTGCACATTAAGTCTTTTATCAATTACGTAGCATCAGTAAATGTTAAGCATCAAGACACATTAGTGTCACTGTGAACTGCTCGGTGTGTATTGTTGTGTTTACTTGGGTGCATCTGCAGTGTGTGTGTGTGTGTGTGTGTGTATTTTGTCCAATGTGATCACTTGTATGTGTTGTACGCATTCTTGTGCTATCTGTGTGCATTTCTAGATAGTGCTTATGCACACGCAGTATACCCACATGTTCATGCACGATTACATATGTTCGTGTTTGTGTGTGTGTGTGTGTGTGTTTGTGTGTGTATGTGTGTGTGTGTTTGTGTGTGTGTGTGTGTGTTTGTGTGTGTGTGTGTGTGTGTGTGTGTGTGTGTGTGTGTTTGAGTGTGTGTGTGTGTGTATGTGTGAGTGTGTTTGTTTGTATGTGTGTGTGTGTTTGAGTGTGAGTGTGTGTGTGTGAGTGTGTTTGTTTGTGTGTGAGTGTGTGTGTGTCTGTGTGTGTGTGTGTGTTCTAGTGTGTGTTTGTGTATGTGTGAGTGTGTGTGTGTTTGTGCGTGTGTGTCTGTGTGTGCGTGTGTGTGAGTGTGTGTGTGTGTGTGTGTGTGTGTGTGTACTGTGGATCACCTCTTTGAGCAGGAAGGAAGAGGCGGCGAAGGCGAAGGACCAGCCGTAGTGGTAGTGGAAGAACTGCTCCGGCTCTCTGGGTCGGTTCATCACCTCGTCATTAATACTTGAGATATACAAGACCAGACCCACCACCAGACTGAGACCTGTGGGCACGCGCACACACACACACACACACACACACACACACACACACACAGAAATCTTTTATTACAGGTACAGGTTCCACCTGAGGAAGTCTTGTCTTGGCGCTGAACAGGGAGGGAGAATTCTGAGCATCAAATATTCTCCTCATATGGATACAGAAACAAGTCATCAGTAGGCCTATTCACTTTATTAGCCTCATCCTATTCACCTGTGTGTACGCCATATAAAGTGTGTGCTCCGCCTGAGATACCCTTCATGAAAGATAACATCAGTGGTTCTAAGAGTGTTTGAGTTACCACTGATTATATAGTATGGAATAAGTCTTTCAGTTCTAAGCTAAGATGGTGGCAATTTTCTGCTACTTTCAATCCTTCTCGCCTCACTTTAAGCTTCCTCCTTTACACAGTGTAGTTCCACTAAAGAAGAAGACTGTACAGTTGCAGCAGATGACGACAACCCTTCAGTCCCAACTGGACAACGCTGCTCTGCTCCTCTGTATGGTTGAACCCTGTCTGATCACACTGAGTGAACTGTGCAGTTCTCCTGCAGAGCACAACGTGGGTTCTCTAATGTACAAAGTTGTGCACGAGGGAAGTGTTTGGACCATACTGAGCACCTACAGTGTGAGCACAGGAGAAGATAATGTTCTGAGAAGTTCGTTTGGATGTTTTAATGCCTTTCTGCCATGAAACCTGGCCACTATTGGATCACTCTTTCAGGCTTCAACTAAGTGTTGTAGGGGCAGATGCAAATACACCCTTCAAGAGGCAGGAGTGAAATGTGAGGGGTGGATCTGGATGGGCTAACACATGAACAGGCTCATCCATAGGCAGGATGCGTGTCACAGCCCGCTAAAGATCACTGAAGATGACAGTGGCCTCAACCAACTGAGGAGTGAGAGAATGAGAACTGCAAACAACTGGACAACCAAACAGGAGCATTACCCTGTAATATAATCCTATCTGAATGGGCCTTTAGTCTCTTTGTATTTGCATGTATGTGTGTGTGTGTGTGTCTGTGTAGCTGGAATAGCTAATGATAACGTGTCCTGGTTGTACTGTAAATAGGCTGAGAAATTCCCAACAACAGGCTGCGCTGTGGTAAAGAGATAAACAAGGGCCCACACACACACACACACACACATACACACACACAGAAACATCAGTGCACAAGACACGCATAAATGCAAATACACACTAAACCATACAAGTCCTCACTGACTTGCTCACACACACACACACACACACACACACACACACACAGTGAATCCTCATTAGGAGTGTGTCAGTGCCTCCTCCCCTGTCGACAGACTAACCACTGCAGCTGACCTCCAAAATCCTCCAGCACTGAAACTCTGACACACTAAACACAGCAAAGATGCTTCCCTTTGAAAACCTCCTGAAAGTACCATTGATATTAAAAACATACAACACTGTGCAGACAGGAACAACATAAATAAACACCGGCCGAGTTTTACAAAAATGTGTTAAGCTGGATTTAAGCCTCTGTGTCAGGGTGTCGCAGAGGCTCGGCGGCTCTGCAAAGCTGATGTGCCCCTCCTTAAAAATGTAGCTACATGTCTGGGTCACTGAGATACAACATGAAAACCACAAGGGCTGTGATTAGTCAGCCTGTACTGCTGCTGGTTCCTCTTCGACTAGACTATATCTGTTTTTTTAGGAACACTATAGCTGTGTCTCAATTCAGGGGCCACATCCTTCAGGGGACGCAGTCTATGAAGGTGTGGCCCTTTGTAGCCGCCATAAACCACGAAGGCCGAACCGTATTGAGACGATCTGGCCTACGGAGGATTTTCCGCTTTGCGTCACCAGCTGTGCCTGCCCTTACCGTCATGTTGCAAAGTGTGGCTCTTGTCGCCTAGCAACCTTGAGGTTTTAAAGCCCTTAGTTTTAACACTTGTACTGTTAGATGTTGAACTGAGCTGCAACCCAATATTTTAGAGTTTGGGTTGGGTCAGGGTTAAAAGTGTAATCCTTGGGCTTGCGGCGTTGTTTGTAGCCATATTATTTTCATTACCAGCACGCAATGAATCTTGGGATAGGTTGGGCCACGAAGGATCCACATTTCGGAGCCTTGGTTGCCCAGGAGAAGAAGGACGCATTTGAAGGAACCTTCGAAATGGGACAGCCTGGTCATGCCACTGTGACGCAATCAGTCTTCAAATACAGCCTCTGAAAGATGCGCCCCCTGATTTGGGACACAGATTATGAATCATATTTTGTGATCTGGCAAAGCCCTTTTCCTAAATTGAATTACTATGATTCCATGGCAATTGTCTCCTTTCTCGATTGCTAGTGGTGCGGTGGTGACAGCAGTGGTTGCTAGCAGTTAACGATTTTCGTAACAATCAGATAAATCAGATTTTAAGAACTATACAGCCAACTATACAGAGGTTTGGAACCATCAATGGGTCAAATGTAGCCCCAAACAATAAATTCATTGCTACACTGGTTGTATATACAATAGGAGCTACGGCATCTTCAGAAAAGTACATAGAGAAACATAAATATGTAAAATTTGAAAGTGCGAGATATGCAGTTCAGTTTAAAGGATAAGGAAGAGGGACCGACTATACGACAAGTCGTCAGGGTTGGATTACTGGACGACTACCAACCTCTACAGCACAATACCAAATAAAATGATACATTCCTTAAAGTGGGTTATAAATTATCACCTAATTTGAGGGGCCCTTCCTCATAGATGGGTACAAATATAGTCTCAAACCCTTTAGTGGTGCATATTCCCATGTAAATTTGTCTTTAAAATGACCACAAATGAACTGACATCCAGCAAACTTGGGGCCATGTTGTGTTTCAGCACAGCAGGCTTTGGATATCTTGGAAAAATAAAGTTGGGATAATGCTGTGTACATTGTATGCGATGTGCACTGTAGTAAGTAATTGAGGTTTAATGGGGTCCCCGCAAGAATTCTGTTCCTGGGCCCCATTGTAGTGTTGATTTGGCCATATGTTTACACTGTATGCTGGATTCAGAACCTACTCAAGAGAGGTGTACACGTAAACTAAGCTTTACACTCAACATCCTAATCTAAGCATACAGAAACGCCTGCAGATGCAATCTACAGAAAGAACGTAGGAAGACAAGTGATTGGTGTTTTACCAAACAGAGAAGCTTCATCTGAAAACAGATTAGTAGAGCACCATCTGGTCCTGATTGGAAATACCTGTTCAGCAGTGAGACTGTTTGGTGTGACAGCTGTGCAAAATGGGACTAATCAAAGCAGGAGACGCGTAGTCCTTCAGGAAGCAGACGGCAGCAGATTTGTTGGATTGAAACGATGGAGGAAACATTTTCCTGTGTTCTTTGTTTTCCTTTCATTTTTGACAAATGACTGCAGTTTACATTGTTTTATTATTTCTACATGTAAGCTTAAACAAATGTTTTAAATGTAAAATGTGTATCTTGTGTGGTCTGCCTGTCAATTTAATTACTTAAATAAATGTGTTCACCTTTAAGTTAAAGGCAAAATTACAGAGCAGGAAATGGCTGGACAACATGAAAAGTGATTGAAACTTCCGGTTCCTAGTTGTGCTTCTGGGCTCTCTTTGTTTTTAATGTTGTTAGTTCTGTTCTTTATATGAGATATGGGAGAGGACTGTTTCAACAGTGGAAGCACAGAAAGCCAAGAAATGGGGAAATGAGAAGTTAAATATAGGAGGAAAACAGAAAATCAGAAAGGTGTAATTCCCCTATTTTGCCATGAGATGGCAGTGTTGTGGCTGAATGCTCATCTCAGCAGCAGCAGCCTCCTGGCCATACTGTGTGGGGACCACGTGTGTATGAACGTGCACACACACACACACACACAGACACACACATTCACAGAGGGAGAGGGGGAAAAACACCAGAGAGGGAGAAAAAGAGAGAGAACGAGAGGAGAGAAATCACTGGAGGAAGGACAGACAGGAGGAAACAGCTGGTCCACAGCCACCATGTTAGAACCTCGGGGCGCTCTGCGACTGATGGGCAGTTTTCATGACAAAAATATACACAAAGGCTGACTGAGACAGGCAGTGCAGTTTCTGCTGCAAAATCATGTGTCATGATTTTAAAGCAGCACTCATTTCTGTGTTTGTCTCCGACTCCCCTGCTGTGTGAGCAATAATTGCAGCGTTGCCTTTGGAAAACAAACTCTTTAACAAAACAACTAGAAAAGAAAAGAAAAAAAAAAAACACAACTATTGGAATAAACATCCAGCTTAAATGTTGTCATTTAGTTATCTCAGAGGTGAAATGATGTCCATCGATTTCTGGGCTCAGTGAACTGTCAAACAGAAATCTCTGACAGAAAACAGGTTTTTATTCTCCTCTCAGAAGCTGCTGAACAATTACTGGTAGTTGAAATTACTTCTTGTGTTTTCTTTTAAAAAAAAGAAAAAAGAATAATGCGCTCACATCTTTGTAATATACTTTTGCCAAAGTCTGGTACAATCTATACAATTTTTCACACTAGTAACGTTTTTGTCAATTTTCAATAAGCCATCGAAATATAATTTCTAATTCTGTCAAAACAACAATTCCCTATATAATGTAATTTTTCATTACATGTGGAATGTCCAAAAACCACACGACTGTATGACTGTGACTGTATCACGTGTTAAATGTTTTTTCAAGAATATTTAGTGTAAAATCAATATTTTCAAATTTGAAATGCCTGAAATTCACATCCTTACATGTGATTTTTTCATAATAATATATATTTTTTAGATTTAATAAAATAAATAATACAATGAAGATAATACTAATATAAATGTAAAACATTCCGATATACAACAAAATGAAATATAAAAAATAAAAATATATAACAAAATAAATGAAATATAAAGAAGAGAATAATATGGAGTTCAAATTCTAATTCTCTAGTGTATGTTTGCATGGCTAGTTTTTTTTGTATATACGTTGTGTGTGTGTGTATGTGCGTGCATGCGTTCATCTCCACCTTGGCCCCGTGACATTCCTATGACATCATGTTTGTCACGACCGCCCAAGCGTCCAGTCAGCAGTCCACCATGCTAAGCTAGCATCTGTGAGGTAAAGCTCCCTCATGCAAAAAAAAAAAGGAGGATGATGTCATCCTGTCTGCTCGGAGACAGAGAGGGAGACTAACAACGTCCAAAAAAATCCCAACAACTACTTCATCAGCTGAACGCTCGACCCTGTACTCGAGGTAACCGTCCGGAAACCTCACCCAGCTGTCTCGCAGCGATATGAGGAGGTGACGCCACCCTGTTGGCTGCGCTTACTCTGCTTCCCAACAGGACTCTGATAGAAATGAGACACAGGATTTCACAGTTTCGGTTCAGCAACGCTACAGGGGAGAGTTTGTTTATTCATTCACCATGACTGAAACAAGAAGATGGATAATGACTTTGTTCTGAGAGAGATGTTTTTTTTTTTTTTTTTTTTTGGAAGCCAGGTTTGACTTCAGGCCTAAAGCAAGCAGATCAGTGGAGTCATGTGTTGCAACAATTCTGACAGTGGTAGCGCAAATGCTACTCGACCTAAAATCTATCAAACACCCCCCCATCCCTGTAGTTCTTGAGTGGTGGCTGTGAAAAGTTTGTAGTTTGCTCTGTCACTGAACATCAACTGTGGTAACCTTGAATTCATCAGTCAGTTACAATTGTGACATCCTGGTACAGCCACAGTAGAAGCATCATCAATACATGATACTTATGCACATGTATAGTCACGGCTGCAGCAACCTTCTCCTACACAGCTGGAATAAAGCAAAATACAGTACTCCTGTCAGAATGTACTGTGCTTTCACAGTGTTGTAATGTTGCACCTTAAAGGGGCTATTTGTACGTTTTCTCTGCTGCTGAACTTGGTTTCTTGCCGGGACCTGGTAGTGGTGATTGTCGCTTCACAAGAGCTTCGGCGATCGTTGTGTTTACAAGACAAAAGGTTATAATACGTCCTCTGAGGATCGCAACTTCTTCAGGGCAGCCTGGATGCTACATCAGAAAGTGATGAGACAGGCCGAGCTAGCTGGTTAGCATGCTAACTTCAGTACAAGAAACGAAGTAAAAGAAATAGAAGCAAAACAAGAGGTTTGCTCCCCCCCGATGGAGACAGCTGTTGGTGAGTAAAGACAAATGTTTGATGCTGAACTCGCAATGTTTCTTCTAGACTGGCTGTTAATGCTAACATTAGCTATGTAGCAATAGCAAAACTTACAAATAGCTCATTGAGGGCTTTTTTTTGGCTAGTGTGTACTCCTTCATACTCTCACAAATGTGTTTACAATGTTCAGTTTGACAGGTATTGTATGTTAACCTATAAGAGATATTGTTGTTTGTCTGTAGCAACAGTTTCAGACTGTATCTTCTGGCTGTGATGGGTTTTTCCTGCAGATATCTTTTTTCTCAACTACACTGGGACCTAACTGACCATCAAACAGTCTTAATGTTTGTGTGGACAAAATTATTTGGATGGATGTGCAGTTGAAGAATTCTCTCTCTCTCTCTTTGTTTAATAGACTCCCATGTGGGTCTATAAAAGAATAAATGCGATCAAACATTTCATCCAGTAACTTTCCACTCAGCACTTGAGGCTCTCAGCTACGTGGCTGGAATAGAATTTGACTGCACTGAAGGTTCGTGTCCATTCCATTTACTGCAGTGAAATTATGGGATATTTTTTCAGCCCAGACCAAAAAGGTGTCAACCTGAAGAAAACCAGCCTCCTCATTAAAGACTTTCTGATTGAAATGTCAAACTACAATAAAGTCTGCACTGTTTGGTTTAAGTTGAAACTTTTTTTAACCTGCAGTGAAATATATCACGGGTGCCCTGCGGCTTCCTCGGCAGAGAGCAATTATTCGGAATTAAATCCCATTCACTGTTCAGCCACCAGCAAGAACAAGGTAAAGTCTGAAAAGCTGTCAGCTGGGAAAAGGAGAGAAGAGGTGCAGAGTCTCCCTTCCATTGAGCTGTCTCCTTATCATTAACCTTGAAGAATGTTGACTTTTATCAACTTCTCTTCTGCTCTGCTGCTTTTTAACACCTTATTTAAGCCGACGGGCGACTGAGGAGTTTGATCCTTATACTATACCTCCCTCTTACTGCCTGTTTCTGTAGTCCTGATGAATCAGGGGTCTGTCGCTTTCACAAGGTCGTTGCAGCAATGATTGTTTAAGCAACAAGGAGTTTCATCACTCTGACAGACAGGACTCGATCCTGCAAGTTTTCTTTTCTCTTTGTGTCCTACTGATCACATTTCTGTACCAGACTGATTTACACTATACAAGACACTTAGGAAGAAACATAACTGCTGCCTGACAAAGTGTGACTCCCTAACCTGTACTGAAGTGATGAAGAGGATGTTGGACTGGGTGGTTGCACTGACCACAGACCACAGTTTTTGACATGCTGTTAGGTTTAGATTCCTGAAAGAGTTTGCGGTTGGGGAAAAGTACATACTGAATAAGTCAAAGGGTCCCATCTCATCCAATTCTTCACAAGTGCTGGGTAACAATTATCTGCACAAAATTTTTAAAATATCTTAATACTGCAAACTTGTTACCAAATTTGTTTTCCACCACAAATTGTCCTTTTGTCCTTTATGTCCATGCAAAAAAAAAAAAGGGAGTTGAGAATGAGACATGCATCTGCAGTCTACTGAACCTTTCCCGTATTATTGGTTATATTAATGGTTTTCAAAGTTGGGTTCAGGGACCCCCAGTGGTCCTGGAGGGGTTTCCTGGGGGTCCCCAGCAAAAAGGGGAATACTAATTACACTATAATTCCATCAATAAGTAACACAATGACAGAAGGTTTGACTATTTTGGTCATAGGGTTTAAACACACATATAAAAAGCACAAATCTTATCAGACGGGGTCAGTGGTCTAATTTGTGTCAGTGTAGGGTCCTTGATGTGAAAAAGTTTGAGAACCACCGGATTATATAATAAGAAAGACCACAGTCTTTCATAAACCTTACCAAATGCTTTGACTTGCACAAACATAACCATAAAAAATGTTAATCATGCTTTGGTTTGCAGGCCTTGATGAAACCTGTCGACAGTGACTGAAAGCTAATCTGGAAAAATGCATTTACTGATGCAAATGGTTTGACTTTTTGAATTAGACTTTTAGCTTTTGATCTACTGTATCTAGATGTGTTTTGACTTGCAAATCATTGTCAGTGCATTACTGGGATTTCTAATGCTTATGTTGTCATCTACAGATATGGACTGGACACAGTTTTTCACACTTTGCACTGATGGAATTACATTTAACTTCATTGCTGTGAGATAACTTGAGCTTTTTAAGTCTGCAAGGTGTTTTCATCCTTATAGTATATATTGTGGTCATATAACGTGTGGCTGTGATGTTATTTGATTATCAAGGACGACACACAAAAGAGCTCAAGCTCTCCAAACTGCTGGTGTTGCTGCGGGATGTGAAAAACAAAAATCAGTTGCAAAAAGAGTTTCAGGACAATCAGGTGAAACTGTAACTGCAGAAACTGTAACCTCAGCGATTCTCAAATCTCTGATGTGACGCCTTCCTAAAGCCTTTTTATCTGGAGAAGTTGGAACGAGTTTTAAGTCCTCGCCATCATTACGCCAAACTGTGAAGCTTGCAATTTAAAGTGAGGCGAGTCTGACCTGAGAGCAGCCTGGGAGAGTTCACGGTCAGGTTTAATCACTTGATCATAAACCTTTGCGTGACGTCCAGCCAAAATGCAAGAAAAAATATTCCTCAGAGGAGCTGCATCTGTCCTATTAGCCGGCTGGAGCTCACTTGATTTTACGTTTTGCATAAATTTACAGCTTGTATCACATTTAGTTTTGCTCTAAAATGTTTTTACTCTCCGCAGACCCTCCTTCCACAGATTTTCCGACAGCAGCGTGCTGAGGTGCGTCTCCCAGGCTGCTTTGCGATGACTACATGACACAGGAGAATAATTGGAAAATATGGAAACAAACCGTGACAGGAAAAGCCTGCAGTCTGCGGTTGTTCTACAAGAGTATAAAATTAGTGTTGTGCTAGTTTTTGATTTGTTTGCAAACCTCGTTTCCATGCACAACAACAGGGCCTGTGTGAACTGAGTGCTGTTACACCTCAGGAACAACTGTAACTGCGCAGGGGATTTTGTCTTATTTACGTCTTTCAACTCTAAACTGAGCACATAAAAACCCCCTCACACTCGCTGTCTTTGTAGTGTTTGTAGTGTGCATGCTCTTGCGTCTGCAACGTCACCTGACAGTATGAAGAATATTCCAGAAACGAAGGCGAGGATGGTGCGCTGCGGCCGGATGTGTCCGATGTTGCTGATGACGAAGGCGGTGAAGACGAAGAGCAGAGAGATCATGGGGAAGGGAGTGGCGGTTCGGACCATTTCTGGAGGACAGGGGTGGGGGGGGGTGGGAGAGAAAAAGACATGATTAAAAACACAATCATGCAGAGATTAGCATTAGAAAAATATTGATGAATACATGAATGAAAAACAAGATGTAGATGTAGATAAGTTGTAGACCGGTGTCAAAATCATTCTGGCAGGAGTTGTCTCTGGTACTGTAAAACTTGAAACCTTGAGAAACTTTCCAGTGAATCAACTAATCACACTCACACTTTCTTGTGTTTTATTTGAAGTGTCGATCCATAAGAAGATTTATTTGTGGTTTTAAGAACCAAAAACCATCTCAAACTCACTGACCTGTCGTGAGCCAATCAGAAGGCTCACTTCATCCACACTGCTTACGTTTTCCTTTTAAAACACTCTACGAATTTGTAGCATTAAAATGCAGAATTTAACTGCGCGACAGCTGCTAGCAAAAACAACAAGGTCAGTAACGCATGCATTTTGTTATCCATGTTGCTTTCACCATGTAGTTGAGGCCGGTAAGACCCAATCAGGAAGTGGACATGGGTGTCTACATCATCGTTTCCAAAGGTCTCAGTTTCTGTGCGTCCAGAGTCCAACGTAACAGCAGTTAATTTTCAAACTAGAAGATGCAGCGGCGTTTCCAAAACTCTCCCTTCTCTGGAGTAGTGTGGAAACCAGGCGTGAAATTAGCAAAAGTGATTTGTTTAAATTGTGTACTAAAACGTAGCAGTGTGGATGTTGCCTAAAACTGCAAGGTTACATTTATTTTAATTTCCAAAAACAAGAAAATTGGAGATACTGAAACATCCTCAGTGTTTCCTTTGCAGTGACATCTTTTGAAGAACAAGTTAATGTGGAAAATTATACTACAGCGAATCCACAATGGATGTGCAAATACACCCAGGTATCGTGTGAACTTCCACTGCATACTTATACCCAGAGGTCTACTGGAGCTCACTCAGGGTTATGTTGAGCACGGCGGTGTGTGATTTACTCAGTAATCTCTCCCACCGTGCCACTACAGTGTTATGATTTGTGCATCTACCTGAGGACATTTGTCTTGCGTGAAATGGACCAAATGTCTTCCCTCCGGTGTCTCCAACACGAGTCTGAGCTTTACTTCAAAGAGACGGAACAAAGTGTGTAGGGGGTGGAGGGGGGGGGGGGGGCACTTTGAAGCCAGTGTCAACATCTTAAATCATTAAAAACGGCTCAAAGACGAATCAGCTCCGCGGGGAAATTCAGCGTGCTCTCGACGTTAATTTACTGTTTGAAAAAAATAAAAAAAGTTCTTTAAAAATAAATATAGTTCTTCACTGATTCTTTTGCCAGAGCTGCTTTTGGTATCATTATAGTTAACAGATTACACATTACTTACTTTATGTTTAGTAATATTGTATTTAAATATATAAAAAAAAATAGCAGTTAGAGTAAGAGGAGACAGTGTGTTTCTGCATAAGCAGACAGGAGAGGAGTGTGTCGATGTGGCCTGATGAGACGATCAGTGACACCTGATGCTCATTAAGGCTGACCTCCCCCTGACACACTGGCAGAAATACAGAATCTGCAGGTTTTAAACATCAGAAACTGAGCATGCATAGTTCAGTGAAAATATATGAATTGTTCTAAACATTTCGGGAGGAACCGAAAACCAAAAAAAAACAAAGTGGTAAACTGGCTCTTTAGGTTTACAACTGTGAAAATGTTTCGTAGCTTTTACACACTGCTCATGTTTTTGTAACTTTGATGGACACATAAAAACGTATAAACTTATATATATAAACTTTATTCAGCTAACAAGCTTGAAGTCCATGTAAAAAGGAAGCTGATGGAGGTTAAAATAGTTGCCAGTCTTTAGTCTGTTTTATTCTTTTTCCTTTTTTTCTTCTCCAACGATAATAATGTTTTAGCTTGATTGTTTCATTGACATTGATCAGTGAAACTACACAGTGATCAACATCGCAACAGCACTAATGTCTCCATAACAACGTCTTTGTGTACACCACTTGTTGTCGCCAAGTGAACTAACTATAGCAATCAGTTGTAGCATATGATTTTTGACTGATGTGCAGACACTGGCTCTAAAAACTGCCGTCAGCTGTGGGACCGACCGGATGATAACACATTCTAAAACCGTGCAACTCTGATTGACACGAGACATCTTTTGTATCTGCATCAACTGGCTTGCAACGATTCATTCACACCTCTGCAACGTTCGCGTCTCATTGTGGACCTTTGTGGGAGTTTCAGAGTTTAAGGTTAAATAGCTGTAATAAGAACACACGTCTGAATACGCAACGGCACCGATTTGTTCTATGTGATGTTGTATTTGCTTCCGTCACACGTCGCTGGTTCTTGATGGTAACAGTCACAGCAGCAGCATTTATTCCAATGAAATAAATAAAACATAATCCTCTTTTTATAAGTGGTGAAATCTACTTTTTCTAAAACAACTAGGGGTAAATAATGGCCAAATATTTCCACCGAATATAACTGACTGTAGACACGTAAACATGTGTCTGTGTATTTGATCTATGGATGCTGATGACTTACTGAGTATATTGGCTGTATTTTCTGTCGTGATCTCGATCTCTGGCTCGGTGAAATATTCTGACGCCACACATCTGCCCTTCTCAGGTCCTGAGAGAGAAAAAGGAAGTGAAAAGAGTAAGAAAGAAAGAATGAAGGGATGATTGGATGGAAGCTATCTGGGCTGTCTTTTGGGTCACAAACAATAAGGAAACATTTGCATGTGGAAATAAAACAAGAGTAAAAAAAACAAACAAACAAAAAAACACCAATGAAAGAGAGGTTAAAAAACACAGAGAGCAGACAGCGAGGCCGAGGCTGAGCGACAGGGGCGACAAACAAGGAGATTTAGAGAGAGGACGAATCATGAGAGAGGTGACAGGGGGCAGAGGGACCCCCGAAAAGAGAAGATGGAGAAAAAGAAAAACAGGAAAGCCGAGAAATGGAAGTGAGAGGGGGAAAGTGAATTAGAGGTAGAGACAGATGGAGGGCAGGAGGTTCAGGAGAAAACAAGGTCTGAGCTGAGAGAGAGAGAGAGGAGCTGAATACAGACACAACGATTAACCTCACACTGTAGGCACAGAGAGAGAGAGGACACACACACACACACACACACACCCACACACCATACACACACAAAACACAAAAAAGACGTCTATATAAAAATAACAGGATGATGCATACATGGACAGACAAACATGATTTCTTTCAGACAAACATGATTTCTTTCTTGTTATACACACAAACACACACACACACACACAGACTCAAGGTTTGTCGGGACCATTTGAACAGTGTTTCTTAGGCCTTTTGTGTCCATCTTTTGGACGTCAGACATCAAACATTAACCGGTTACCTAAGGTTTGAACCCATACCCTCAAAAGTTAAAAACCGTCCTCTGACACCTGGAACCACAGGAGCTCTGTTTCTCAGAGCCTTTGTGTCACAGTGGCCGTGGAAAGGGAACAGGATCATACACATGTTTTCGAAGTTGTGGGTTTATTCCTCAGGCAAATATCTCGGGGACTAAGTGAACTATACTCTGGATTTATTGAGGTCTTGGGTTCAATTTTCAGGATCTAGTGAATTTAGAAGTCCAGCACCTAAAGTAAACATTCAAAGGTTCAAGGAAAAAGGCTCAAATGTTTGAACTCATGGTGTCCGAGGACTGTTTGGAAAGTTTAAGGTGTATGGGTTCAATCCTTATGAGGTTTAGGGAATTTTAAAGCCCCGCACCCAAAGTGAAGACTGAAAAGCGCTCAGAGGGAAGCTCCCTCTCGCCTGACCCCCCCTGACCTCCACAGAGACAGAGGCAGAGGGTTATGTCACAGAGAGCCATGAGTGGATGACAGTTCACTGCAGCGTGAAGGACAGTTTTCAGAGAAGCCTGTGTATGTATTAAGTATAATTTTACTATATGTAATAATGCTGCTGCACCGTGCCTCTGCCGGGTTGACCGTGAGGTCCGCACACGCACACACACACACACACACACACACATACATACAGACACACACACGCGCGCATGCACGCACACAGTTGTTCCAAATGCCACCAGCGTTTCCCTCCTCTGACCTTTTGTACCAGGCCTCCGACAACAGGGAAACACAAATATGGCCGCCTCCCCAGAGCAACACCATCATGACCCGAAACACAGAGACAGCTACTGCAATAAGGACAGTTATTTGTATCTGTGGTGTCCTGTGTCCGGATGTGTGCATGAATGAACAGTTGTTGGAGAACCATGATCTTTAAAGGCAAAATTCAACCGGGGGGTGACTCACTACGCTCATGATTTATAAACTCTGATTTGAAAACATATCAAAAAGCTAAATTAAAATCATATTAATCCAACATTAGATTTGATGGTGGGGTCGTGGATTTGCAGTATAATGGTCATGTGAATGATATTGCTTTTTCTGAACCGGTTCTCCCTGAACAAAGTGGTCTGATTGTTCCTGTGAGACTCTGGTGAGACAAAGTCTGTCTGCATGTAGAATGTGGTCTGTACTTCGGGAGCGTGTCTATGTTCCCACAGCCCTAACCCTATATTCCCACAGCCCTATATTCCCACAGCCCTAACCCTATATTCCCACAGCCCTAACCCTATATTCCCACAGCCCTAACCCTATATTCCCACAGCCCTATATTCCCACAGCCCTAACCCTACAGCCCTAACCCTATATTCCCACAGCCCTAACCCTTGTTCCCACAGCCCTATATTCCCACAGCCCTAACCCTAACCCTAATTTTCAAAAATGTCTGTGAAAAAAAAGTTCTAAGAAATGTGGGAACATAGGGCTGACCCCTGTACTTCCACAGGAATCAAACTCATGTTGTCATATCTTGATGATATGATTATTATTAGCAGTAATCTGGCACTGTTTGTGCCTGGCGACCACATCGAGCAGCGCGGCGAAGCTAACGGCTAAGTACGTTCTTGCAAAGAGACGAGAAGAGTGAAATAAGATTGGAAAAATAAATGGCTACTTTAAAGAAGGTATCATTGAGGGGTGTTTGTGGTACGCTGAGGAAATACTTCAGTGGATAGTAAGTTAATTCAAGTGGACATAATTGTACTGTTGACCCATGTTTCAACTGGATGATGCAACACTCAGCTGATATAATGGCCTCCTTCATTTTGGATGTTACGCTCCTACGGTTTGCAAACAAAGAGTTTATGCGTCACTTATTTGCAAACTAAATTTGGACTTTGAGCATAAATGTCCATGCGTTCCTTGAAAACAGGCGCCAGTCTCATCTCCAGGAAATGGTGGTAAACGACCACAGTTTTACACCACATGCATTTAGGTGAACTGCAGATTGACAGAACACAAACAGCATGAAAGAGTGACAATCACCCTCCAACAAACAAACTCACAGTGAAAATGGCCTGAACCTCACATGTTGGTCGAGATGCTGTTTCTGAGGTTTTAATACAGTGCAAAGAGGGTTTCATGAAATTATTCGCACAGAATAAATAAGCATCAAATAAGCATTTGAACGTGAAAAATTTTGGTAAGATTAACAAACAGAAAAGCACATTAAATAAAACAAAATGTCACCAAATGGGAAACTTCTCAACCGACCTGCTACAAAGCAGACCCTCCACAGGCCGGAGTGCAGCGCCATCTTGACCTCGGTGGTCTGGTTCTGCTGCAGGACGATCCCCTCCTCCATCAGCAGCCAGTAGTCCGTCGACACGGCGACGCCCACCAACAGCAAACCGCAGGCCCCGAAAACCGACGAGAGCAGCGTCAGGGCCCTCGTGCTGAACGAACTCATCTGTGGAGACGAAGAAAGCGATCATGTTTCTGCAGGAAGCAGCCGCAAAAAAAAACAAGAGGAGGAGAAAACATCTAAATAATTTCTATATTAAATTAATAAACCAAAGAGGCGAGAGACACGAACAAAAAAAAAAAAAAAACAGGGGACACTTTCAGTTCATTTATTTAAAGATTAGAGAGTCGGATGAAATGAAAAACATGAAACGTGAAAAAGAAGAGGTGACCTGAGGACAGAAAAATTGATTTAATCTTTCGATTTTTAAATTTTTCAAATATGCACAAGCAGAGCGGGGAGGTATGGAAACGAGGGAGAGGAATCTCTGAGTTTAATCTGTCTTGACTTTCATTGACTCCAGCTGTTAAATATGTATGTGATATTGGACAGGAGAGAAGATGGAGGGGGAGGGGAGGGGAGGGGAGGGGAGAGGAGCAGAACAACCTTGGATGAATTCGAACTATTTTTATGTTGGAAAATATCAAAACTCAGTTCACGACCAACACAACATAACACAACACAACTAGTTCTCAAGAGTGGGAACCTTGAACAGCTCTTCAGACACAATCCACAGGTTTCAGTGGGTTTTTTCTTAACATATCAGGGGGCGATGGCGTAAAAGCTTTTAGGAAATTCAAAAAGAGAAAGGAAACGGCCTTGAGTCACACGCAAACACAAGCCTCAAATCTGGGAGGTCAAAAATCCTGCAACATGTAGAGTGTTTAAATAAAACCATAATGTGATGACAAGGATGCGGCGACACACGAGGAGGAAGACCTTTATCAGCTGATCAAACACATTATGGAAGGAACTTTTTTTTTTTCACGCACCATATAAAGGAAGAAGAAAGAGGAAAGGGAGAATTTGAACATCGACTGCAACTGTCAACGCTGCAGAAAAATTATTATACAAGAAAAACGAATCAGACGGAAAACACAAAAATGCTCCATACAACATTATACAGATGACAAAGTATTTAACTTAAGCCTAGCTTGCTAATGAATGGCAGCATATGACTCAAATATTTTCCATTTGGGAGTCAAAGGTAAATTTACTAGTATATTTAAAAAAAAAAAATAAAATAAAACCATAGTTTAGTCATATTTGCACTCTAAGCTCTGAGTTGAATCTGGGTTCAGACATTAATCAATAATCCATCCTCTTTTGGCAAAAAGAACAAGATTCTATGAAAAATGACAAAGACATTTTGTATATAGTTAAATCCGTGTTTAACCCAGACGGAGAAAATATGTGTAGGAAAAAAAAAAACAAAAAAACAAATACAAAAAATGATTTTGACTTTGTCTGAAAGGTCAGAAAACACATTAAAAATCAAAAGCTGTACTGCTTTGGAAAATGGCCAGGAAACAGATTTTTATTTAAAATTCTGGATGAAATCTGGTGTGGTCATAAAAAATGTTCCGGTTCTGTACGTTGCCAATAACCAAAGTTTTGATTTTGGCCATCATCACTTCACAGCCAAACGTCTCTGGTGATCACCTCATCAGGTTTGTCTGGCTTCCAGGTAACATGCAGTTCACTTTAACACTCACTAGGTGGCAGAAATGCTGCCTCTGCCATGCATCATCTCAGCTGTTGACATGCTGAGAAACATCATCTCTCTCTCTCTCTGTCACACACACACACACACTCACACACACACAGAGACTCATCCATCCAGTCAAAATGGAGGTCACATTCTCCATCCTGTGGTTCGTGTTGGTGAAGCAGGCGTGAAAGCCTCATGGACTCCACTGGTGCTCACCAACAACTGTAAACACGGACCCAAAATGCTGCTCCGCTCAAACACAGGGGCAGAATGAGGGGGTTTGAGGACCCTGAGTAAAACCAGCACTGGTCCCCCCTGAATACAAAAACTCTCAGACCATCTCTTTTGCACATGTTGTCTGACCCCTGGTAAACTACTCATAGGTCAAGTGGACCTAAGTTACTTTATAGTCTCAGTCACCACCTGCAGTTCACATCCCCTGCAGCCACAGTGACAACTATTATTTAAAGCTTCACTTCGATAAAACCTGAATTTATAAAGCACACCTCCTGTTTGTCTGCAGCGCTGCCAGTAAACAAAGATCGACAAAAATACAAGCTACAGACGTACAAGCTGCTACATGACACAGCAAATAGTGTGTCAAAATAAAATATATGACGATATCAGTATCATTGTTTATGTCAAGCTTGTTGTGAGTTTCCATTTGTTTTGTCTGAAAATTTTGAATGAACTTTATTGCTTAAAGTATAAGAACAGTTTAGAGCTTCTCAGAATTCCATCAAATCTTTTTTCTTCGTTGTTTGAGGGGAGGTTTTTATCTGACTTCACTCTCTCTATTTTTTGTCGACTGGAAATAATGACATTTTTTTATTATTACATTCTCTTAATGTGTTTAACTTCCAATATTTTTCTTCTTTTTTTTTTTTAAATTTTTCCATTTTTTATTAAAGTAATCCTTCCTTTTTTTGTGTTTGCCATGATCAGTTGTTTGTAAAACACTCGAGCATTTTTGCATAAATCATGTTGTAGAAATACAATTTATTGTTGTTATTATTATGATAAAAAACAGAACATTCTTCCAATTACAAGTGTTTCTGTCACAGTGCGTTTAAGGTTGGACCCAAATGCAGCCAACACACAAACACAAGCAAACACACACAAACAAGGAACGAACCGAACAGAAGCTGACGCACGGGGAAACACAGGGGACGACAACAGCAGGTAAAACCGAGGACAATTACAGGAGATAACAACAGGCGACACGAAAAACCAGACATGAACAGACGAACCGACACAGACAAAGGGGAGCACAGAGAGAATATAGACACAAGGGAGGCGAGGGTGATTGAACACAGGTGAAACACATTAGGGCGGGGCAGACAATCACCAAAAAGGGAAACACAAAGACAGGAATTACAAACATCGAGACACAAGGAAACCACTACAAAATAAAACAGGAAGTGAGAAAAAGTCCAAACATAAATTCAAACATAAAATGTCCGCCATGGCAAACCATGACAGTTTCTTTATCCTCTCTGACCTCCAGGCAGCCACAATTGTTTATTGTCTCACATCATGAAATTTAAGTTGCATATTTATGTCTGAATTCGTTCATTTGATAAAGATTAAAAAAAGACACAGCACAGGGGGTAACTTGGTTGGCTTGAGCTGAACTCAGTAGCAGAAGATCCAAATCTGGAGAGACTCCAGAGGCCCAAGTGCTTCAGGTCATACTGTGTAACAAAGTTTAGAGTTTAAGGACACATCCCGAAAGTTTACTGTGCATTCCCAAATTTTCTCTGCGGTCCTAAGAATGCTTTCCTTGCACAGCAATTTGCATTTCAATAAATATGTAAAGAATGGATCATTTATTTTACAATGACCTCTATGAGAAGGATATTTACAGTATTCCTAATAATAAATGACATTCAAAACAGGATGTTGAAGGCGGTTCAGTGCGTCTTAAAATGTTGTTTACGAGGCTGAGAAAGAAAGAAGCAGATAAGCGAGCAGCGCAGAACAAAATGAAGTCAACCGACAAGATCAGAGCCGAGCAGATAAGCAGCAGAAAGAAAAGTCGCTGTCAGGCAGGAGGAGAGTGAGGAGTGACCTCATCACTCAGGCACGACGCTACAGAGCGCATTCAGCGGTGTCGGAGAGGATTCGCTCACTCAGACATGAGTCACCTGTTACAAATATTTGATATGCTAAAACACTGCTCGCCTCGAGTGAGCCGTCACTTGCCTCGGGTGAACCAATCAGATAACCCCCCCCCTGTAGAGACGGTGGCAGCCATGCGGTGGTGGTGGTGGTGGTGGTGTGGCACATGGGAGCGTATAGATGAACAAGACACACATGAAAAGGAGCATACAAAGGTCTACTGTACATGTACAAACACACACACACACACACACACTGACCCTGACTTCAGCTTTGAGCTTGCTGGTGTGACCTTGACCAAAAAAATTCCCAAATCCTTGAGCTCATGCATAAAATTTTAAAACACATAACAAGGACATGTATGTGTTTGCCAGACAGTGCAACTTGAATTATTTTTTCGACCAACACAAGCATTTTAAAGATCCCACATTTCCCTCTTCTTCTGTGTTTTATTTGAAGGGTTGATCCATAAGAAGATATGTTTGTGGTTTTAAGAACCAAAAACCATCTCAATGTAGTTTTACATCTCCTCTCTCAGGCTTCTCTCTGGAGCTCGAGTAACAACAGGTCAGGCTGACCTGATTGAATAAAACTATAGCTAAATCACATTAAACCCTCAGAGAAACTAAATCCCGCAAGGTTTGATAGTGGGTCCAGGTGAGTGGGGCAGGGGCATGGCTTAGAGTGATGGCTGCTTTGTTGTGACATCACAAAGTTACAGAAGTCTTGACGGCTTGTTTTAAGGTTCATTTTCTGAATATAGGCTATGTGCATTTCTCTGTAGACTGAGCACTTTGATGCTTTCACAGTATTAATATAGAAACTAGACCTGCTTTATAATCAAACAACACATGGAAAAATACTTTTATACAATATGAGACCTTTAAAGCAGGGTTCAATACACATTGCCAAATTACATCCAAACTGCAGCAGAATACACAGTCATGATGCTGTAACTTAGCCTGGTGTAAAAGTTGACTAAGAGGGAATTAGTGCTGTGACTTTCTTCTGTCTGCAGAGTCAACACGACGATGTCACCGAACAGACGTCCAAAACACTTTAGTGGAAGTCAGCGCCTCAGAGAGTCACATCCCCTGAACGAGACAAAGGTGATTTGTGCTTGGCTCGTGTAAATAAGCATCAGTCTTAGTGATGGAAATGTCAGGCCCAACACGAGAGGCAGTCAGACGCACGCTGCTGAGTCAAAACACACAAATCCATCCACTTAGAACAGAGGAGAGGGAACTGAGAACCTGCAGGATGCAGATAACTGTCTCACCCTGTGGGCTTTCAGATGGCTTCATTCATGCCGTTTCACATTCTGTTGACTAAAACATGCATAATATGAAGATTTCAAGACTTAAGGCAGGGTGCTGCGGGTGAGGGTGGTTGTTTTGTTTGGTTTGGTAATTTGTGAGATCTAGGAGTTTGTTCTTGTAGCTGCTGTAGCTCTTTGAAATGCACAAACTGTACCATCCTAAAGGCAAAGAACAGTATTTACAGACGCAGTGGCTTTGAGAAGAAAAGGATTTAAAACTTTCATGCTGACTAGCAAACTGTGGAGCACACAGGCTGTAAGGTTTTCATTTTAATGCTTTTTTTAAAAAGCTGTTTGTTGAACCTTAAACAAATCAGTGCCATATAATCCACATTATACCTACTGTACATAATGCAGATAGCACAGTTTCCTATTGGATGATTTTCAGGGAATACAAGAAAAACAAAAATCTAAATCGATTCTTTTAGCTTCCTTGCTCATTTTAATGAGCTTGTTTAAGAAAATAAACATTATTTTTTATATTTATAGTAAAATCTAAGCCATTTATATTTACCTCTAAATACACACTTCATTTTTTAAAGGTATCTCAACAACACTAGACAAACAAATTCAACTAGAGTCGCAAGCTGAGATGGAAGTCACTGCTAGCCTGGGAGTTAGTTAGTTAGCCAGCTAGTTACATTTGGCAAAGGTTTAGCTATGCTAGGCCGTTTTAACTAGGATCAGCATCATGATAGGATTTAGCTACTTCCTGGGTTAGATTAGCACCAAAATTTTGGTTAATCAAAATGGACATTTACAGTTTGGTAAGTAAGTACATTTATTTTTCTTTAGCTAAGTCTAGCAGTGGCTAACCAGATCATTTTACCTTGATGTAATGTCCTTGCTTTTCCTCTCTACTCTGTCTATCAATAGCTAGGTTTTATCAGTCAGGTTTAAATTAAATTTTAACCCAATAGCCTGTAGTTTCTGTATTATAATAGCAGTGTAATAATAATGGATTTTGTTCCAATCAGTTTTTCAACATAATTTGTTTATCACGTCATGTCGATACAAATTAGTAGTAAACTGTTGACTTTTGTGTTAATGCTATCAGTTGTATTTGTATGGCGTACATTACTCTAAATTTAAATATATATATATATTTTGAAAATGTTTGTAGTTACACTTTCAGCATTCATAAGAACCATGGCAAATAAGGTCTTCCTCCAAAAGTGATTTCTAGATCGCTTTTTTGTTTGTTTGTTTTTTTAGATTTTTTGTTTAAAGGTGCAGTGTGTAGGATTTAGTGACATCTAGTGGTGAGATTATAGATTTCAACGAATTGGATACCCCTCTATTCACCGCTCCCTATCCAAAGATGTAAAAGAATCTACAGTTGCCTTCAGGTAATGTGAAAAAAGCCAAAAGGTCCTCTATAAGGCAGTGTTTGGTCTGTCCGCTCTGGATTGTAGAAAAATGGCAGTACAACATGGTGGGCTCCATGGAAGAATTATTAGTTGCAGGTAAATGATATTCTATTTCTGCCAATAGATCCTGCACACACTGGTCCCACACACTGGTCCCTTAAATACAATTTTTCTTTTCGTTCTGATTTTTTATCTTTTGGCAGTTTGGCTTTACCTCAATATTTTATACATGTGAAGAACTATGTTAACTGTAAAATAAGACTACAAATGATTGGGCTTCTGGTGCATCTGCTGTAGACTTTTGGTCACATTAATACTCAGCACAGAGAGTGCAGTTTTGCATGCAATGCAGTTTTTTCTTTTAACTGTGACTTTAAGACTACAGAGAGACGAAAGCCTGGAGAAAATGTGGGTTTAGAGGACAAGAACTGTTGTGATGGGTCAGTCCACCAAGTATTTTAGATAGTTCTTGCAGCCACACACACACACACACACACACACACACACACACACACACACACACACACACACACACACACACACACACACACACACAGATACACACACAAATGAATCCAAGCCTGTGTTAGCTGAGATAGCTGACAACAAATGGGCTGGGATCAGGTTGTCTTTGTAGTTTAAGCCCTGAGAATATAGCCACAATTCCCAGGTTGCACCAGCCACTAACTAACTCTGTGTGTGTGCCGGGAGAATCCAGGAGCAGGGACGATGTAATGAATTACAGATGAATGGAGCAGCGGTGCTTAGGAGCAAACAGTCAGAGGTAATGATGTGGGGAGAAAGTAGTGAGGGAAGGTGAAAGGAGAGGGTAAAGGAGGAAAGTAAAAGGGGAGAAAAGGAGTAAGGGAGAGAAGGTGGATACTTATGAGAAGGGTGTAGGAGGTGAGGGAAATTAGAAAGTGGGGAACTGGAGGAGAAGATGGGAGGAAAGGTAAGTTGTGACCAGAAGGTGAAGGAGAACAGATAGGAGATTTAAACTAAGGGTGAGAGTCAGAGAATGACGGAGGAGTGAGGAGCAAACTGAGAAAAGAAAGAAGAAGAAAATGATAGAAGGTGGGGGAAGAGAAGGTACGAAGGAAACAAGAAAAGGATTGAAAGAAAGGAGAAGAAGGGGAGAATGGATAATGATATAGGTGGGTGAAGGTAAAGAAAATCAAAGGAAGGGGGAAATGAAAGGAGGGAGAGGGGAGAAAATGGGAGTATGCAAGGTTAGAAGAATGAAGAAAGGTTTGTAAGAAGCATGATTAAGGACTGATTATATGAAATTCCAGGGGAGATAATTACTTAATTTCAATGCTGACCGAGATTAAAAAGGAAGTTTCTTTTCAGCAAATGAAAAAGGAATGTGTTGTCATCAGTAATTGTAGTGCAAATTTCTTGTATTTTCTTTGTATTACGTACCAGTGTACGTAATACAAGTGTACGTACCAGTGTACGTAATACAAAAGAGCAACTGTAAATCGTCCACATTGGTTCTCAGCCTAAAGATAATTTTTGCAATATTGTATTTCCATGCCGGATTTATGATGTGAACATTCATTAATCAGAGTAGAAACGTTTGAATGGAGGAACAGTGAGCAGCAGACCGAGGAGCTGTCCACCACTGTGGTGCTGAAATCCTCACTACAGCCGACCACCCTGATTCTCCTTCTCCCTCTCTTCACTCCTTTCTTTTTCGATGCAGACATGTTTCTCCTCCTCCCTCTCTTCAAACCTTTCTTTTTCGATGCAGACCCCCCCCCCCCTCAAGCTGCCTGACTGGGTAACTATTTCCGTGGTGGTAAACTGATCACTATTTCATATTTTGGAAATTAAATGTCAGCTCTCAAGTGGCCCTTCTTCATGTTTCCATGACCCAGTTATTTTACAATGACAAGACAGGACTGGTTTGTCAAACAGGTTACAAGACCTGTTTACCCTCACCTGACAGGGACCTCTTGAGGCCATGTGAATGCTGACTGATGTCTCTGAGAAGGAAAGGAGACAGTTGCATGAAGTTGTTCTTACACTGCAAAACCTCTTAGAGAGGAGGTAGAGATAGGGGGAGTATTGTTAGCATCCTCTCTCCAACCGTCAATGTTGTGTTTTCTTTTTTCATGTGAAAAAGTACACACTGTGGTATGCTCTTCTCTAGAAAGTGAGTTTCCATTTAGAAGGAAGGCTTCAGAGAGCACAGATGCCAGAGGTCAGCTGCAATGCAGTTTGTCTTGGAAAAGACATGACTTTTTTTGCTCAAGGGCCCTTAGCAGTCTCTGATTCTATTCGTTCTTGTCATCTCTTGCATCACCATCTGAGTATTTGTGTTTTTTTCTCTGTAAGTCAACTATGTAAAGTCATTCAGCGTGCCATTTTATAATCACGGACCTGAGGCGCTGTGAGCCAGTCAGCTGTGGCCCTTCAGCACAGTTTCTAAAAGTAAAAAAAATGAACACTGCAAAGGGTTAATTTTTATCCACGGGCTAGCTTCTTCATTACAAAGCAGCAGGCTCCACTCAGTACTCCCCAGCACAATTTAAATTTTTGCTCGGATTCATTATTAATTCCGTTTAATTTTATTGGAGGCTTAGAAGCATCCTCAATGAAGTCCAACTTAATGAATGAGTGTGCCTTGCTAATTAAGGCGTTAAAGCAGGGTTGTCAGTGTAGGAGTGATAATAAGTTCCGTTAATCAGGAGCTTTGTACATATGAATTAATTTCCGGAAATAGGCCATTTACTTAATAAAGAGCCCATTGTGCTGTATAGTCTGAGAGATGGCTTTTATCTACTATCAACAAGCCTCTTTATTGGTGATTATTTTGTTGTGATTGTGTTGGTAATTGTGCATCTCATTTAATAAATAAAGTCTCAGTTTTTTGCCCTGTCTGAGACACCAATGAGATGGACTGAGCTAAACCTGTAATCAGATGAAAATGGGCTGATAATAAGGATTTAATATGCGATATAAAGAATTAGAACACATTAAAAAAAAGTGGTGAATGAATAATTGGAAGAAATAGATCGCTGTGTAACATTTACCTTTCAGTCTGTCAACGACAACATTTTTACATATTAAAGGTCCAAGAAACTTTCTTATTCCCCTTCTTACTATCAGTGGTGTGATCCTACTGGAAAATAGAATTTTTGGCTAAATTCAGAAAAGTTATTTTTCTCTCTGAGCTCTTCCCCCTGGTTAAAATACAGTCATATTCAATCAATCAGGATTTAGCCATTTTTGAATCAGAATCTGATGACAGTTGTGGACTGTTTGGTCAAATCTGATCAAACCACACCCACACAGTCCTGATGAAGCAGATTAACTGAGTCTTTGAGTGGTCTTCATAAGATATACTTAACATTTAATGTTATAGAGAAGTACTTTCATTAAAAGAGGATATTTGTTAGTTTTCTCTGCTGCTGAACTTGGTTTCTCGCTGGGAGCAGGTGGTGGTGATTGTCACTTGACAGGAGCTTCTGCCATCATTGCATTTACAAGATGTTAAAAAACCCCTCCAAGCACCACTACTTGTTCAGGGCAGATTGGAGGCTACAGTGAGTCGCTATCGGAAAGTGACGAGACATGCCAGGGCTAGCTGTTTAGCGTGCTAACTTCTGTAGGAGAAAAGACATGATAGAGACAAGAGATAACATTGGTGTTTCTTTCCACCATTTGAGAAGGCTGTTGGTGAGCAAAGGAAAACAGTTCGATGCTGAACTTGCAACTTTTATTCTAGATTTGTAAGTAAACAGCTGTTAATGCTAATGTTGGCTAGGTAGCAATAGCAAAACTTACAAATGGCTCCTTTAAATAGTATTAAATTTGTTTAAGCCATGTTTTCACAGGTTTTTGTTGAAAGTTGGTGGTGGAAATTGTGAAAATTATGTTAAAAGCAATTTATTCCAGCAATGAAGATAAACCACAGGGCTCTAAAGAAGGGCTATAGCTGCCATTGAACAAGGTCATGTCCTAAGTTCTGGAAATTCTGATGGTTTAATAACATGAGCAAGCATTTAAAACATGAACACTCACAAATATTTTCAAATGCCTAGCAGCATAGACTATGCTGTTTAAAAAAGCCAAATAAAGTCCAAGGACTTCAGCATTCTCCATGACAACTGGGTGTTTAGCAGGCAGTGCACAAAAGGCTGTGAAACAACACTTAAACCAAATTTAAAAATTACAATAAGTAAATAAATAAAGATTACGGAGTAGAATGAGTTTATAATATGATTTTTTTTTTAAATCATAAATAAACAAATATAATATAATTAAGTAAAGAAAAACAATAGTCAAGATTGTCTTGTCAGAAAACAGGACTTTGAGAGAATTTGAGAATTACTTATGTAATTACTATCTGAATAGAAGCAAGTGTTACAGAACGCTACATTTCCCTTCTGTATTGGAAAAACAGCAGGTGACACCGACTGACTGACGTCTTGGCTCCCAAAATTAAGAAATAAAAAAAAACAAGGGAATCAGATGAAAAGAGATGAAAGACTCTGAAGCAACGACGGGTCAGGGCAAAGCAACTGCTGAGCACCAAGAAACTACACGTCCCATGGTGCCGGCCGGGGCTCCACAGATGGCGTTCCCAGGTTAGCTTGCTATCGTTGGGTTGGGGGGGTTGGGGGGGCGGAGGGGTTGTTTTCTGTTGAGAAGGCAATATGTCCCTCTGTCAGCAGTGAGAGGCTCGTGCCAACTGGCAGGAGAAGAGATGGATATTTAAAGATGGGAAGAATGGAAGACAAGATGGGGAGAGAGGAGGAGGGGGTGACGGAAGGAAGGACAGAGGGAAAAACTAAAGAAGGAAACAGAAGAAGAATGAATGTGGTGGGTATAAGGTCAGATCCATCATAGTATGTCAAAGTATTTGGTGAAGCCTGAAAGAAGTTAGACTAAGTCAGGAAGAGAAAGGCTGGAATAGGAAAGGAAGACATGGGTGATGGAGGAAGTAAATGCTTTTCATTTGCTCCTAAAATGGCAAAAACAACTTATCTTTTAAAAATAGCATCAAAATTCTCCAGACGAGACATTTCTAGGAATGATGCTGAACCGTGCTCAAGTCTCTGGGAACTGCAAGAAGACTCTCATTTCTCAAAGCGGTACTTAAGACGATGAAAGCTTTGGGAAACAAACCCTCGTCTTGTAGTCTGTAGAACGACTGCTGGACTGATAAAGATAATTAGCTTATGCGGCGAGTAAGAAAACACACACACACACACACACACACAGACACACACATATTTTACGTCACACGCACACATATGCACCAGGGCTGGCAGGCAGGCAGCGTTAAGTGTGACACATCCTACATGCCGGTGCCTGTGCAGAGCGGCATTCACAAAAAAAAACCCTCTACCACTTAGTCACACACACACACACACACGCACACACGCACACACACACACACACACACACATCTCAGTTCACCTTCACTCAGTTTGAATTGTTGTATAATTTGAATATGAGGTCACATTCAGCTTTGACTGACCTGAAGGGGAACTGACCTTAACTGTGCATGATACAAACACTGGAAGAGGATCTGATGGGTGGAAAGCCACATCTCAGAAAAATAAAAAAACAGCTTTGTTTTCCTCTTGACTGCTGTGATTTGTGTGTGTGTGTGTGTGTGTGTGTGTGTGTGTGTGTGTGTGTGTGTTTGGGTTTTGATTCGCAGCTTGAACATGAAAGGACCTGACCCAGTGGCTGAATCTGGGCCAGGTTGCATAAAGACGGGGGGTGGGTGGGTCAATCCCATAAACAAACCCACCTCATGCGGTGTCTGACCAGGTGTGCAAAGGAGAGAAAATCTGCCAGATTTAATCTTTTCTCTCAAGCTCTCCTCTTTTTGTCCTTACTTCTGTTGTTGTCTCTGCTTACACAGCTACTTTCATCAGTTCTTGTACCACCATGAATCCCATGGAGGACAGACTGTATGAAAGCATCTTCCCTTATCCCCATTTGTTGGATTAATTGTGTAGAGACAACAAAGACGCAAAAGACACAGCGCTTGGAGAGAGATTGGAAAGGCAGTGTGGTGCAGGCAAAAGGAGGCTATGATAGCAGGCTTTTTGCCCAGCCTTCAAGTGTGGCTTCTCAGAGCAAAAAAACACTTTTTGTTTTTAGATGTGATTGGATGACATGAACTAGTTCATGACACTGAAAGTCCTTCAACCTTAAGAGCGAATTAGTCTTTAAGAATCCTTATGAGCATTTTCTGATTCTGCTCCCTGATTGGTTGGACGACATTGTTGGTCAATTCTTTTAAAAACCGTAACAAATTTAACTGCTGCACAAAACATTCATTCATATAGTCTGCTACATCTATTGTTAAGGTTTGGTTAAGTTTAGGCAACTAAAACTACTGGGTCAAGGCTAGAGAAAGATCATAGCCACAGTTTGAAGAAACCAATGTTGATACCTAGTAAGAGGCATAATCTGGGTTGGAGACTTTGTAAACCGTTCACCCCAGTGTACTCCCTAAAAGGTTGGGCGTTATAACTGCATTATTCTACTTCCTGCTTTGCTTCTCAGAGGAAAGAGTCAATGTTTGTACAATCACCAGAGGTTGCTTTAAGCATTTGAAGATAGATAAATTCAATTGTTTTCTAAAGAGAACAATCTCACTAATTAGCAATGTGTTCTGGATGATTTAAGACTCTTGTAACCAAACGACATAGCTAACAGAGCAATAGCATCTCTGCATGCTGTATGGCTCAGAGCACTTCCTTTAGTATTTACAAGTCCATTCTGGTTGCTTTCTCATAATACTGTTATCCAAACACAAATTATGAGCAATGTTTGCCTCTTTCTGTTTGGTTGTCAGCAAGTGACATTGACTGCTTCAACAGAATTACATGTCTTCATTGTAAATCATGAAACATGTCAGGATTGTGGTGAAAATTCATACTTTGATAAAATTCAGACTTCCGCCAACTCCTAACTAGTCGTGGCCAAACATCGGTCCGAGGTGTGACTGATTGTTTCTACCCAACGAAAAACCAAATTAAGATGCTGTTTATGATATGTGTTAAGAAGCTTAAAACCAATCAAATGACTGCATGAGGATTTCCAAAGCTTCCAGAGTTTTGGTAACTCCTCTCATCTTGAAGAGTTGGTCCCCAGAGCTCCTTGACCTTGACAAGATCCGGCTACGTAAGATTAAAAACAGAGCCGATGACGAGGTCTTTATAGACTAAACGGTTTCATCAACAAGTCATGGTTTGTCACAACTAACAGAAGCTGGAGTTACGGTAAAACATGAATATCACCAGGTATTGATACGACAGCAGCGCTGTGTTGTTATCTCTATGTTGGACAAATGTCTTTGAAACACTGTGGAGTACTCTGAGTGACCCCGGTGGGAAATGAAGCACTGACCATGCCATTGACAGTGACTCACACCATTAATCAACCGTTTAAACAACTTAAGTTTGTGTGTGATTAATTTCCCTCGACCTGAGAGAGCAGTACGCCAACTGACGATGATGACACTTCATATTTCATACAACCACTGCACAAGTCTGTGAACATCTCTGCTGTTAAATGGTTGTATTTTGTAACGGACTTTCTTACCCACTGTACAGTCCATTTTAGCTTGCATCAATTCACTCATAACCACTCGAATTTTCAACAGGAACTCATGCTTTAATACAAATCATATTCTGCTACAGCGTAGTGGCTCTTGAAAGTAAATTCACCTTCCCTAAATGTGCCCATGCCTGATTCTACCTCGGTTTATGGTCTACTACTATTGTGTGTGCATTCTGCATTCGAACTGGATTATGTCTGCTCTTCTCAGATGGATTTATTTCCTGTTGGATTGTCAGAAAGAAGTTGCAAAATGGCAGCGGTATGAAGACCTTCCCTGTTGTTGATAGTTGAGGTTGTAGATGGCTGAAACACTGAAATACTGTTCTATGTTTAAAGCTTAGAAAGTGATCTTTTTGATATCCAGTAGACGTGCATGTGGCCACGGTGGAAAGCATTTCCAAGGGATCATGTATCCTTGTTGACCTATGGATGACTGCTATCACCGTTGATGCCAACTATTATGTTCTACAACAACTTAAACGACTCAAACTCACTACTGGCTGCAACCACCTTCATCAAAGGTCACTGAGCAAGGTCCTCCTTTTAGTCAGCCAAGTTTTAAACGTGGGATTACCCATCTCAATGGATTACTTGCCCTTAAAATAAGACCTGAAGGACTAGAAAATATTTAATGCAGTCAGCTAAAAAAATGATTCAAACCATTGTGCACCTGAGAAAAAGGAGCTGTTCATGCTGCATTGTCAATGTCATATGTAAGTTATCGTTCCTGCATATACCTTAATAACTGTAATCACACAGTTATCAAAACTACACACGTCAACCTCTGAGTGCAATTGTGACCGGGAATCGTGCATTTTTGTAGCAGCTCTGACAGTCTATATCCAAATGTATTTAAAAAAAAAACAAGCATGGATTCCTCCATCAGCTTAAGTCCAACACTCAAGGCGTCTGCACCGTATTTAATGCTATTCTGGTTAATGCACCACAGCAAACGCTCATTACTGGTAACACTGACAATTCCCAGTCTTGACTGTCTGATGGCATGAATTCTCTTGCAATTTGTAACCATGGACATTTTCCATCCCACATGACATGAATGCAGCATTAGAGCAGAAAATGCACTAACTAGCTAAAGGTTAAATCAATATACACGTATGACAGACGTAAAAACACCTTCTTTTACAACAGAGGTCTACTTTAAAGCTTTAAAAAAAAACATTGTGAAATTGTGATATAATTGAGTTGTATTGAATAGAACAGAAAACTGTCCCATCCTTGTGTGCCGCACTGTTGTTTTTTTTTTTATTTCAGGAGAAACACCTCTGCAGATTTCCTCTGTCTTTAACAGAGAAGTATATTCACTTTAATTACCAGGATGCAGAGTGGAAATAGCTGGAAAAACAAGACGCTCCCCTTTGTCTCTCACTCCTGCCTGCTCTTCATCCTTTTTCCCCCTTAGCTTACAATACAAACACACACACACACACACACACACACACACACACACACGCACACACTCATACACACTAACACACACATTATGCATATCTATGTGAGGAGAAAAAAGAGGCAGAGAGATGGACCCAATAAGAAGTGCTGCAGTCTGCTGGAACAGTATCACAGGATGGGTTCCCCAAGAAGGAGCCAAGAGTTTTTACAGCAATGAACACTCTCTCTCACACACACACGCACGCACGCACGCACACACACACACACACTCACTGTAGTGACACAATCACATCATCCTCACACACGTTGCCTCACCCCTCCTCCTCCTCCTCCTCACCCTCCCTCCCTCTCTCTCTCCTCCACACGCCGCTGGGGGAGCGAAGCGGCTTCACTGTGCTCCTCTCCAGACTGTACTCTGACTGTATAGCCCACTGTGTTACCGGGCGCTCCTTCCTTCCAAATGCGCCACACTGATCACGGTACAGTACATTCCTCCGCTAACAGGCGAGGAAACAGCCGTGCAGACACACTCATCAGCGGCTGTCAACACAACAGATCACATATCCTTTCTCTCTCTCTCTCTCTCTCTCGGAAAGACTTGAGGCTCCTCTCTTATACAACATCCCTTGCTTTTTTTTCTCTCTCTCTCTTTCTTTTTGAGGAGAAATGAGGGAGGCTAAAAACCATTCCATGTCAACACACAGTCACATGCATGAGCATCATTTCTCTTCTCTGCAGCCCGAAACTGAAATCCTGACGTGCGCCACCAGAGAGAAGCGGAGCTCGCCTCCAACGAGCCCAAACTGTGCGAGTGGCTGTAAAAGACAGACGTGATGAGAGGAGGGAGCTCAGAGTGAGGTGAGAAGATGAGAGAGGCGGGGGGGGGGG
>NW_019525091.1:930581-939468 GCF_002814215.2 Seriola lalandi dorsalis | reverse complement strand
GGGGGGGACATGGGTGGAATGAAGGAGGTTTGGTGAGGCGCAGTTTAAGGGGGAAAACGAGGCAGCAGAAGCTTTACTCACCCTGCGGAGCGGAGAGCTGGTCGGACGGTGCAGCCGAGGAGAGATCTGTGCGTACTGGGAAGCCTGGACACCAAATTTGCAGTTTTCCTCTTATCTCTCTCTCTCTCTCTCTCTCTCTCTCTGCCTCCCTCCCTCCCAACCTCTCTCGCCACACACACACACACACACACACACTCTGGCTCTCTCTTACTCCTGTTTTCCCTCCTTCTTCTCCTCTCTTTTCTCCCCCTCTCTCACTCCTCTTCTCCTTTACTTCACTCTGCTCTTTCAGCACTGCGGAGAATCGGTTGAATGGGCTTCACTGTAGTTTGGGTGTAGGGAGGTGGGACTGGTGTGTGTGTTTGTGTGTGTGTGTGTGTGTGTGAAGAGGAGTAAGGGAGGCAAGGGGGGGGTGTGTGGGGGGGTTACAGTGATGTAGGCTAGAGGGAGAAGAAGACACTCGCGCACGCACACACGCGCGCGCGCGCACGGAGCCAAGCATGGCATGAGAGCGTGCTGGCTGGAATTGAGGACACATCATGCGGGCTGACAGCATGACTGATTCAAACATACAGCAACAATTAGCATCGTGTAAGTCATTAATGAACAAAACACCCAAACATCGGTCTATGGAGTTGAGTGTTCCGTTCATCCTCTCCACAGAATGACCCGGGAAAAATGATCGACAGCAGAGAACAAACCTCCAGGAGAGAGCCAGAGGAAATAAATCAACCCTCACGGTTTGATTTTGTTTCTGGATTAACTGAAGTCAAAACTTGTCATAATGTTAGAAAATGCTCCTGCATGAGTCAAGCATGTAATTTAAACTGTCATCATTATTATTATTATTATTATTATTATTATTATTATTATTATTATTATTATTATCATGAGGCCTACATCAGGTGTTAGAATGTAATGTTTGTCAGTGAGAGGAATGGGATAACTTGCATGAAGAGATAATTGTTAGTTATTTGGGAATTGAAATGAATTGAGAGGGCCAGCAGCCAGTGCAGTTACTTGTCAGTTTGCATCACACTAACATCACAATTGATTAAAAGGTAGCACAAAATTTGCATTATTTAATGAACTAATTAATAATCAAAACATCTCAATATGCTGTGCTGCGGTCTGACTGGCTTTATGGGAGAAGATTACTTTATTCTCATGGCAGTTACTGACAGAATTAACTAGAGGATTTAGAAGAAAATACAGTAGCTGTATGTAAATGGAACATGCAACTGGAAGTCATCAATTTTCTATGTGAGCCTGCGTCTCTTGGCGGTGAGCAGCAGCATGCCCATTGGTGGGCGTCAGAAAAAGTTGAAATCCAGTCAACTTTATGCTTATGAGCTATGACGCAGTTTGGAGGCAACCAATCAGAATGTAGAAGTGTGCTGCTCTAGAGAAGTAGGACTGAGGGAATTGCATGCTAACTAGCGCCATTGCATGCAAAACAGCGTTGCTTGTCAAGTTGAATCACTAGTTTAAAAGATTTCATGTGGTTAACTTGTACCCTGCCTGTGGTCAGTTGGCACAAAGGTACCGGCTGACATGTCTGTTTGCTTTGAATACAGTTTGATGGACCAAGCCTTCCAAACAAACTAGCTAGCTGTCTATTTCATCAACGTCAGAACACCCGTGAACTTCTGCAGCGTCCTTGACTAGGCCGATGAGCCGCTTTCCGTGTGAACGAACAGTAAGGTTTTCACACAGGAGTTACTGGTTCACAGTGAGTGTTGGGGTGTGGCTTTGTATGAGCGTGTAACTACTGATAATGTGAAGGTGTCGCATAGACACAAAGTCTAATTACAATAAATGTTAAAACATTTTTTAAATCATGACACGCTGACTCGTGAGGAATAGAAAATGGCTGGTGAGGAAAGAGGGAGGAAGGTGAAGAAGCAGGTACCAAAGCTGGATTACCAACTGTGCACGGTGGGTAACTGCCCCTGTATTGCCCCCAGACCGTCAATGTGTGGCAATTAGTGATTAATTGCGTATTTACCTGGTGATACTGTCTGCAAAACTAAAGCATGAAATCTCCTATATGTGTTCATATTCTACAAATATACTTTACCAAATATGTTGTCAAGGAAATGCAATTGCTAGGCAGCAGGTTCGGGTGCGTGATCGTTGGATTTACGAAGTAGGGTTGCGCGATATTAACCATAGTCCAATTGTTCTATCGTCACCTTGTGAAATTACCGATGGGGGTGGGGGGATGGGGTGTGTAGAATACAGATTACACAAACTTTTCACGTCAACAAACCATTATGCTCCTCTGCTCTGTCTTAATCACAGGTAGAGCTGATCTTTATAAAAGATTACCGCCTACTTTATGAACAGTTTCTCCATGAGTGAAGGATGAATGAAAGGATGTTTCCTGTCTTTTCATCTTTACTACTTAACGATTTAATTCACTGAGCAGCTCAGAGGCTAGCGGTTGCTACTGGCATCTTTTAAGGTGGAATGTTTTCTTGCGTGTTACTCAATACATGATTGACATTTGGAAATCAGTCAATACACTTTAAATGTCAATAGGACAACTTTGACCATTTAATTTGTATTTATTAGCTCTCTTCATGACATACACCGACATAGTGATGATCGGACCTTCAATTCATATAAATATGATTATGTGAACTGGAGATATTTTATTTCATCATCTGGAGAAAAAAAGTAGTGGAGTTTCATTCCAGTGGCTCCCGCAGCACTACACGTTACGTTACCCTATGAATGAGAGAGAAAAACCGAATCGTGTGGACGCGTGTTGCAAGCATATTTATTATAGTTATATGCAGTTATATATGTTAAACTGTGGCAGGCAATTAAATTTAGTATTAATTTATTACTACAAATAAAAAGTTAGTACATTAATAAGAAAACAAGTCAAAGATCATCTTGGCATTTGCAAAGGCATGAGCATTCGGCAATAGTTCTAATGACCAATCACCGATACCATCGTCCATCGGCACAACCCTAGTACAAAGCACCGTGGAGACCATGATTCAGGTCCTGCATTCGTGGTGATGTTAGGTTTAAGCTACTAAAACACTTCGTCAGTGATGAAATATGGTGGTATCGGCTAATTATTGGAAAACTGAAAACACAACCAGTGCCTTTCTTTAACTCAGCCTGGACTATTTTAAGAAAAACTCAGTACCATTATCTTTTCCTGACCCTGCCCCAGTGCTCTGAGGTACCTTAACAAAACCATAAAAATGATTGCCGTGCTTCAGTTACCAGCAGTAGATGTTGTTGGGAAAGATGCAGTAACTTGACGTTTTCCCACTGAATTAAATCAGTGAAACTACTTCTGCTTTAACTTTATTAAGACCATGAAGATACAATCTCAAAAACACACGAGACACAGTGAGAGAGAACAGGATGTCACATATTTACTTGTGTGTGTGTCTCCCAGTGCTTATGCATGTGATATTGTGTGTGTGTGTGTGTGTGTGTGTGTGTGTGTGTGTGTTTGTCTGTGCGCCCGTTAAGCCTCCATACCCTCTTTCACGGTTGAGTGGCCCCATCAGCCCCTGGCGACCCACAGACTGATACAGTAGGCTGTGTTGCCCTGTGACTCACTCTGTGTGTGTGTGTGTGTGTGTGTGTGTGTGTCTGTTTGCGCATGTGTGTCTGTTTGCACATGCATGGGTACATGTGTGGGCATCAAAGGAATTCATCCCACCTGCCAACACTAACCAAACACACACACACACATACACACATGCACACACACACACACACAAACACACAGGGTCCACTGTTTGTACCCAGTTTTGCTTGTATGTTGTGTTTGTTTTTGCCATTTTAAGCAGCATCCTGTGATAAAACTGATTGGCTGATTATAGAACAAAACAATAATGTTACTCTATTGCAGACCAATCATATATTTAAAGTGTAGGATGTTAAATAAATCCACTGTTGTAACTTCAGTTTAAACTTACACATCAAGTATGCAGGTACTGAACTCTAGTGCACAAAAAGTAGGGACCATGTGGACTTAACCTAAGTCGCCTTTTCAGACAATGACCAAACCAGCCAAATGAAGCATTTTGGTTTCTTCACGGTCCAGTACAAAATCTGTGTCAATTGTAACCTAACCTGAACTGAAAAATAGACAAACAAGAAAACTAATCCCAAATTTAACCCAAAGTGTCATAGTAATTTTGTCATATTAATAAATAAATTGTTAAATAAAGATAAAAAAAACCATGATCACTCAATACATAGAGCAGCACATTTTTGCTCTTTGAAGGATATGTTAAGGAGAAGACACCAAAAGATAGAGTTAAGCATTGACCGTTTAGATACCTGAAATACAATGTACTGTACTTTCATCAAACTTCAAGGTTGCTGAAGGACGTAGAAGCGCTAATTGTGCCATTGTCTCCATTTGACTAGTTACAACAACCCTGCCACAAGACAATAACATTAGTAGACAATATTTTTACACTCTCAATTCTGTTCAATATTTTCTATTTTCCATTGCCAGCTTTATTGGTAATTCCCGATTTCTGCATGGAAACTACAGAATGGTGAAGGTTAGATAAAGTAAATAAAGCTGTTAATTGCAGGTTTGTAACAAGTTAGAAAACTGAGGTCTCCTGCATTTAAATCAAGCATGCTACATGTGCATCCAACAACTCCATACTGTATACCCCTTACTTTTTACCTTGCTAGACAAAGGACATACTACTTCCTTGCTTTGGATGTTAATGTAAATTGTGTTGTGTTAAACCATCTAATATGGACATAATTCCTATGGATAGTGTACTTGTTATCTACAAAAGCAAAGATACAAACAGGCCATCAATTAATAAAATAGACCAAAATTTGCTAATATAAGCTTTAATTACCTTTGATTTGTGCTAGACATGAAAACAGCTGGCTTTAAAGGATAGATATAGCTATGTACAGTCATCCATTATGGTGCAGTGCCTCTACACTGATATTTAAGCTCTAAGAAGAACATTCCCTGCAGGACTCATGCAGCACGGATGCAGCTGAAGGACTCTGCAATGACACACAGTGGCAAGAACCATGAGGCAAGATCTATAGCATCTTAAAAGAATATATTGTACATGCCTTGGTCTATACATCATCATCATTTCAAGTGTGACGAGAGCCTGATGTGATCTGGCATGTGCCATGTGGTCTCTGTAGGGTGCAGAGTCAATGGTAATCACAATCTCCAGTACATGTAGATGCTTCACAGCCCGTAGCCTACATTCTCACACACGTTTAAATACTATCTGCCTTCAGAAAAAAAAGATTAGCTCAGCCTCAAAATGGGTCATCCCCACTTCAGGTGGGCTCTCATTCCTCAGCATCACAGGACGAGCAATCTGCTTCCATTAGTGCCGTTCCCAGGGGAAAGGGCTAAACTTCTAATCCATGGCTGAAAAAGTGAGTGAGCTGGTGGGAAGATGGTTTCATTTTCTGCACAGCTCAGGCTGTATGGCAAGTCTGTCAATGTCTGTTTTTTATTTTAAATGTGTTTAATTCTCTTTGACCAATGCTTTGTTGGTATTTTTAGAATCTGGAAATTATACTTTCTGTCAAAACTCAGGACTTTTTGACACAATAGCTGACTATTTTTTTGTGGAATGGCAAACAAATAGAAAAGTGTCTGATAGAATTGATAGTTTTTCTTCTCTGCAACCATCTATGTGGAGTACCACAAGGTTCTATTTTAAGCCCTATTTAATTCTCTTTACTCACAGGGATCTTGTTTTAGAAAATTGTCTAATGCAGGTATGCAGATGATACTCTGGTGTTCCTTTGAGACTGTCCTGAAAAAAAAAGCCCATACGTAATTTGTGCAGCAGGTTATTATGACCCATAGTTACATTGTGTTGTTCGGTGACATTTAGTGGTCGTGGTAATTATGACAGCAAAGGGAAAAGTTTGTGTCAACAAAGTTAACCACATTGTTATTATTGTAACCATGACAACAAAGATTGTCTAATGTTAAGGAAGTACTTATTTCAATCATGATCATTTCCTAAGCCTAAGCTTGTTGTAGAGACTAAATCCAAACCAGTCCTTTACATGAAGATGATTTGAAAACAAAACTTTCTTAACTTCAAGCCATGTCAGTCAGGAAATTTTAGGCATGCAATATGCACAGTTCTTACATAGTGGTTATTTTCTGCTTCACCACAGTGGAAACCTCAAACACATTTAAATGTGAAGTGAAACTCAGCTTCCTAGTGAAAACACTTCTAATGAGGCCCAGAAGAGCAGAGGGTTAAGGAACCTCCTGCCATTTATGGAGTAAAGTGTGACTCATAATCACAAACATAGTAATAGCGAGGGAGCACATGGCCTATTTAACTGGTTATTCCCGAGTCAGGCCAACTGGTCCTCAGTCAAATTGCCTTCTGCTGCTGCACAGATCAGGGAAAAAATAACTACAGATGCAGCCGTCAGACTTAGCCGCACTTTTACCGTTTCACAGCTGCTCTAAATTCAAAGTATGTAAATAGAAAATCTCATCAGCATTACAAAGGGTACATTAATATAGTACCCAACCGGTATTTTAAGGAATTTTTGGAGCCAGAAATGAAACTCACTATTGTAACCGAAAGTTGGCGGCTTAAATCCACTGAAATCATCTGATACCTCTCTTTGGACTGAGAACTTCTTTGCTTTTTACAACAACATTTAGCAAACAAATCAATTTATACTGAGCTGTGAATTATAATAATTGTATGGCACTTACCACCCAGACTTAAAAACAAGAGCTTTACACAAAAAGAACAAATTAACAGTTTCTGGGAGCAAAGGTTGTCTATTTTCAGTTTCAGCCTCAAAATCAGCTTTTATTGACCAAGTATATTGTGACTTTTACACATTTGACAGAAATAAACAATAGTGATGTTTATTCTTATAAAACATTGGTGTAGGTACAGGCTGCTGAGCTCAACAGTAGCAGTGCATGGAAGGCAAAGTTTGTGTAGCAGTATGTTTGCACACCTATTCATTATTGCTGTACAATAAATTAAAATTCTGGCTTTAAAAAGAATTGCCTCACATCCAAAGACAACACATCCCTTGATGCAAAATAGTACAACATGTTCTATTGCTTGCTGAAATAACACTGACTCCTTCACTGATTGCCTGAGAACGAGAGGACTTATCGCCCCAATACTTCTTTACTGTTTCAACACTGGAGTTGAAGGCCCCAGTAATGTAAAAATGCTGCCTTATTACTTTCCTCTGGCTTTCTATTGTACAGTTAAAGAAAAGGGTTCTGCTGAGAGCAACAGTAAATATCACTGAATCAATACTAATATCCCTTCAGAGAGGCAGGAGTCTATTTTAAAAGACAAAACGATTAATCAATAATTATACAAAGGGTAGAGTTCAGAAGAGGACACTATTGGCTCAGAGGAAATCTTAAAATGGCTATTCATAATCAATATGATATGTTAATTGATCCAATCCCAATGAAATCAGGAATGTTATATGACAAACCTCACCATTTTAAGAACTGGTTTTCTGAAAAGAACGTGACCCAAAGTGGGACATAACTGTTAACATGTATGGCATCTGAAAATATATGTAAAAAGTATATTTTGACCCTTAATTTGGGATTCATTACCTGTAAACAATAGTTTGGTGATTTGTAGGTAAATAAAAATTATTTCCTGATGAAAACTGGTTGAATTTCTGAATGTCTATATGTAAACTCAGTAAACCTGTCAGGGTTTTGAGGTAAGTAGGGGTGGACCCAAATGCAGCCAACACATTGGGGACGGTGCAAGCAGGTTTATTCCAAAATAACAGACATGAACAGACGACGTGAACAAACCCTGAACTAAACAGACGAACCAACACAGACAAAGGGGAGCACAAGGACTATATAGACAAGGGAGGCAAGGGTGATTGAACACAGGTGAAACACATTAGGGCGGGGCAGACAATCACCACACAGACACAGGACCAAGACAGGAAGCAAAACACTGACACAAGGAAACCAATTACAAAATAAAACAGGAAGTGCAAAAAGTCCAAAACAAAACTAACAAAAAGTGTCTGCCATAGCAAACCATGACAAAACCACCATCTTTCCCTAACCTCAGTGCTTTTATTGTCTAAACCTAAACCCACAGACTGAAGTCTGGATGCGAGCTTGGGCCTCTGGTGTGAAAGTCATGTTCTTTCTACGCCTACCATCCACCCCAACCTGCCTCCTGTAGACTTCACAGCTGTTAATGAATGTAGCGCTTCATTCATTCAGAAAATACCTTTCCATTTTGTGCTGTGTGTCATGAAACACATGGACAAAGGTCACATATTTTAAACTTTTATATGAAGTGTTGATCCATAAGAAGATATATTTGTGGTTTTAAGAGCCAAAAACAATCTCAATGTAGTATTACATCTCCTCTCTCAGGCTTCTCTCTGGAGCTCTAGTAACAACAGGTCGATGAGCCAATCAGAAGAGAGGAAGCTCTGAGCCTGTCTTCTGATTGGCTGACTGTTTTTTGAGTGATCCAATAAAAATATGGCAGATTTCCTGTAAAGTTGAATGGGGGGTCCAGGTGGGCAGCCAGGGGCATGGTTCAATCCAATCCAATCCAGCTTTATTTATAAAGCACTTTAAAAAACAACCTGAAGTTACCAAAGTGCTGTACATGATAAAAATGATAAACACAAGATAAATTAAAAGACATAAAACATCAATAAAAACAGATATATAATAAGAGAAAACAATAAAATAAACATAAAGTAAGATAGAACAATAAAATAAAATCACATCTTACATGGTGTCAAAGGCCATGGAAAAGAGATGGGTCTTAAGAAGGGATTT
>NW_019525091.1:892618-930391 GCF_002814215.2 Seriola lalandi dorsalis | reverse complement strand
TTTAAAAGCAAATAAAAGAATTTTAAAATGAATCCTAAAATGTATGGGCAACCAGTGAAGTGAGGCTAAAATGAGGGAAATGTGGTCATATTTGCGTGTGCCAGTTAAAAGACGTGCAGCAGCATTTTGTACCATCTGGAGACGGTTGATGGAGGACCCACTAACCCCCACATAAAGTGCATTGCAGTAATCCAGCCGTGTGGTGACAAAGTGCTGCTTTGAAAGAATTGGCTTTATTTTGGCCAGCTGCCTCAACTGGTAAAAACTTGACCTCACAACTGTCTTGATCTGATTGTCAAGTCTGAGGTCAGAGTCCAACTTAACTCCCAAGTTAGTGACGCTGGATTTTAGGTGTTGAGCCAAGGAACCTAGATCTAGACAGAGGGTCTCGGAGCTGCCACCAAAAACAATCACTTCTGTCTTCTTTTCGTTAAAATTTTAAAAATTTAGAGCCATCCAGGCCTTTATGTCGGCAAGACATTCAAGTAAGGGTGTGACAGAGAATGCTTGATTCTTTTTAAGAGGCATATAGACCTGAGTGTCATCTGCATAACAATGAAATAAAATACCATGCTTCCTAAGTATGGAACCAAGCGGAAGCAGCGGGAGCAGGTACAAAGAAAAGAGAAGAGGGTTGAGAGCAATGACTGTTTTGTTGTGACATCACAAAGTTACAGAAGTCTTGACAGTTCGTTTTAAGGCTCAGTAGATTGAGCGCTTTGATACTTTCACAGTATTAATATAGAAAACCTAGACCTGTTTTAAAATAAAAAAAAAGACAAGGAAGTCTACGATTTATACAATATGTGACCTTTAAATTTCATGTTTCAGACAAACTTACGTGAGACTGCATTGCTATATTTCAAGGTTAGCTAGAACCTGCTGACATGCTGTTCAAATAGCCCAACATTAAAACATCAAAAAAAAAAACTCACTTTTAAACCACATTCATCCCAGTTGTAGACTGAACCTCCAAATCAAGTAATTTGTTGTTTTGTTGACAAACAATTTCAGGTTTAGATTACATCTCAATTCTAATGATATTCATAAACAAAACAATGACAAATTTCACTGAACAATAAGTAACATTAGTAAGTAATAGCCCCAGTCTTGACATCCACTTCCACTACGTTAGCTCCAATAGAACTCTTCATCTCAAAGAAATGATACAAGGACAACTACCACCCCCCCTGAATTCCAATCAGCCTGATGTTCAGATGTGTAACGTGAAGCTGAATGGCTGTGACTGCCTCGCCTGACAGACTCAGAGCCTCTGCACAGCAGCGGCAGCTCCGAAACACAAGCTTCTGCTTAGCACAGCTCGTAAAAACCTCCCAGTGGACACGGAAACCTACTACTGCTGCCTGAGGCGTCCTTTAAGAGCTCCACCTTTGTGCCAAACTCCCTTAGCACCGAGGTGCTAAAGGGATAAGTGGGCACTGATCCACAAATGTAACTCTGTGTTTTTTTTCTCTTCACAGCCCTGTCACACGGCACTGTCATTAAGACTTTTTTTGTTTAAACATAAAAACATCAATTATAGAGAGTTTTTAAAAAATGTAATTGTGAATTTATTACAATTCACCTTGCAACAGTAAATCTCAGAAGGGAGGAAAACTGTAAAATAAAAGCTGCATGGCAAGTACAGCAAGCCGAGTATAGATCCTCCTCCTCCTTTCATCCCTCTGTTTGTCTTATTCCTCTGGGGTTTGAGAGGGGTCCTTCTCGCCCCCCTTTCTCCTCGCCCCTTACTCTATTTTTAGCTCACTGCCAGGGAAATCCAATACACGAGCAGCGCTATATATAGCCGAGCTGTACATTGATCCACACATGTGAGCCGTTGCATTGAAATGAGGGATTTCTACATCAATGGACTGCAGAGACTGGTGGTGTTTTAATGAGGGGTACTTACTGTAGATCCTTGGTCTCCAGTTCATTGGTGTGGCACAGCATTGGTGCATTGGTGTAAACAGCGCAGTGAAGCTTTATTTCTATTTTGGAAATATAAAATGCAAGCTGGTTTACCCTGGTTTGGCTTTTGACAACCTTTGTTTCTCGTCTCGAAAGAATAAGTGTTTTTTCTTTTAAATATTTAAAACAGGAAGAGAAAGGTGTTTTTACACCTTTTGTAAAATTAACTGACCAGATAGTTTCTGCTTATTGTGACGTTTTGTCTGTGTACCAGCCACACTTTCCATTATCCTGTGGTGGTGGATTCACAAAACAGTTGTTTTGTTAGTCTGCACCTTTTTTTATTTAATCATTCATACATTTAATTTCATGTGTCATCGCCTTAATCGTCTGAAAATACGCAGGCAAGAAAGAAAAATTCCAGTAGAACATGGAGTCAAAAGCACGGAGGGGAAAAAAAAAAAAACGACAGCAAAGCAATACTCCATTTTATCTATACATGAGCATGGCATTGCTGACGTGTCACACAAAGCTATGTGCACGCAAATGTCCAAAACTAAGATGTCAGCAGCATAATTCGATTTGTGTTTTTTTGGGTTTATATTCGCATGTCTCATGCATGTGTGTTATCAGCCTGTGTACATACATGCTGCTTTCCACGTGTACAGTATTTTACTTTCATGCTTGCGTGTGCATGTGTTTGATTTGCCTTGAATGCCGGCACGTGGCATTTACATGCACCCTGGGTGATCTGACTGTATTCATGTGGAAGGAAATGCATTAAATCCTTATGTTAAACCACCCGGCCTTGAATATTTCTTTTTTTTTTACTTCTTTTAAATGTCATACACTTCCCAGAATGCTGTTAGAAAAAAGTAAATGGAAAAACAGCATTTATCTGGTTTTATTTGATGCTACCGGGAGCCTGACTGAGGTTTTCCTTTCCAGAGAAAGCAAAAGCCAAAACCTTCACACACACAAAATACAAAAAACTGTCTTGTGGCTGCATTGCATTCTGGTCTAATGTGGTTTCTGTGGGGGGGAAAATTTGTCTCTTTACTTTTTCACCAGTGGATTTCTCCTCATATCATGTTTATACATACAAGCAATACATCAAATGACTAGTGTTATATTAAAAATGTAATGTAATTATAAGATATCTCTTTTATTACACTATTTGTTTGCACATAAATCCACTGTATGCAAACTGCACAGGACCAAACAGCAGATGGACAAATGTAGTGACTAGGGAAACATCTAGTTCAGGGGTCGACAAGTAAGTTTGGCCTCAGGCCTATTTTTTTCCAATCCATTAGACCGCAGCCAGAACATAATCAAAGGCTAATTGAACAAACTAAAAAGACTAAAAAATGCAAATGGAATTTACTTTGTTACCGTTCACATGTGTGACGCTGTGACCCACAGTCACATATTATACATTTGACTCATTTCCTGAACTGGTGATATTTTTTGCAGATCACACATCGTACGTCCGCTATTTCAGGGGTCTGTCAAGCAAGCAACAGAGGCCTTGGAACTTCCTGTCAGAACTTTCCAGAACAAAAGCAAATAAAAAAACAAAAAAAACAAAGCATTGCTGCAAAAAAACAAAATAAGAAACAACCTTTCTTGCACTATTGTTTTGTAGGCAAAATCGCTAAAGAGGAAGTGATTCTGTGGGTAACAGTTGCTGCGGCGCAGTGCACTGACTATAGTGCAGCCTACAGTCTGATACGTGACTGTGTCTACCATTCTCAACTTGGATAAAGGTATAATAAGTATTCTTCAGTGAGGATAGACTCTCTATTTGGGCATTATGTGGATAAATGTGGGACTGTCGGTCTGCTATTGTACCCTAAGATACGGGCCAGATATTAGCCAGTTTTGGCCCGTGGGTCACCAATTGACAACCACTAATCTAGTTGCTGAAAGAATATATAAGCCTGTATATATATATATATATATATATATCAGTGGCGATTGCTCTAAGACTGCAACGGAAGCTCAGCTTCCCCTAAAATGTCAACAAAATAAGTGGTCAAATATGTACTGTTGTGTGAACATTTCATTGACTAAATATGCGCTAGAACACGTTCATCTTTTGTTCAGAATCAGCTACTTATCACAGGTAACCGCCACGACTTCCTCCTCATTCATCCCTGCAGCGCCACAGCGCTTTACACTGTGTAGACGCCGAGCGTCTCCTGACTTCAATGGGGAAGCAAAGAGTGGGTTGTTCCACTGCAGCCAAACTAGACGGTCATTGGATAAATGCTGGGCTTTGTCCCGCCCATCGGACGCTCAGCGTCTCTGGGGGTCTATGGGACAGTGGGCTGGCCCGGACGCTCGGCTTCTGCATGATGATTGGATGATCTGTCTGAGGCTGAGTCCCTTTTTGATTGACAGCGAAATGAGCGAATCAGCGATCTTGAAGTATAAGCATCCACCGGAGCAATTTTCAAGTTTTTCATTCCGTTGTTCGGAGTTGATCTGGAGACGTTACTGATCCTCAGCGACTTTGTCTTTGTTAAAAACAACTAGCGTTGTGTTTGGCGACTCTCTTCTGTCACTCTGCAAATTTACATATTAATAAACGGACACATTTTATGATGTAGGCCGAAAATGAGCTTCCCCTCATTATAAGACCAGTAGCCGCCACTGATATATATATATATATATCCAATCCAAAGAAAAATGTTTTCCAATCCAAAGAAAAATGTCATGTATATATACATAGATGTTGTGAACACAAACATGACTCCATATGACATTTCGTGGGTTTTTGTATTGGCCAAAAAACAGCAGTTTCAGCTTCAATCTTTGACTCTGCCTTTTCTGCACAAGAAAAGTCCACAAATGAGAAAATCTAAATAACAAAACACACAGGAATGTGTTATACGTTTAAGTATTTTGGAGCACTTTTTGCTCTTTAATATGTGTAGGAAGAATGATGTATTGCAGAACAGTATTAAACCTGGTTGGAAACAACCTTTTGCTTGTTTTGAAAACTTTCGAAGTCATCGTCTTGTTGCTGTGACAACAGTGATTTCAGAGAAATTCCACCAGGAAAATAACACGGGGGGCGGAAGTGGTGAATGATGGAGGGAAGGAAGCAGTGAGGGAGAGATTATGAAAATGTGTTTAAATCAGAGGAGAGGTCTGACAGCGAGGAAACGAGGTGTTGATGTGATTAGGGGAAGGGAGGGAGGAGAAGAGAGGGAGGAAGATCAGAGAGGAAGTAGAAAAGAAGTGGTTGGAGACTGAGGGATGAAGGAATGGAGACAAAAAGGGAAGGAAGAAGGGAGATGGAGGGATGGAAAAGAGGAGGGATAGGACAGTGAAGAAGAAGGAGCGATAAAAGTGGAGGAAGGGAAAGAAGGGAGGAAGCAGGAAGAGAATGGATTAGAAACAATGGGGAAGTCAGGAATCGAATAGAAGGAGAGACGGGAAGAAGTATGAAGTGAGGGAGGAGAGGGAAGGAAGGAGGGAGGAGGAGGAGGAGGAGGAAACTAAATCAGGAAAAGATGAACAATGAAAGAAAGTGGGGGTGATGAGAGGACAAGAGGAGGCTGATGAGGAGCAGCCGGAGCGGAGAGAAGAGCAGCGGGAGGGGAAAAGGAAAAATGTTCCAACAAAACACGGAGATGAAAACATGATTCGAATACAAACACGCAAATTAATTATGTTTATTAGACACGACTCAGGGAGTGTGACAGACAGATGGACTGAGAAGCTGCTGCAGCTTTGAAATTGAATGAACCCATTTGTTTTATTGAGTTTTGAGGATGACAACCGAAAATAAGAAACACGTCATGGGTGCAAGCTAAAGAGTGTGGCTCTTTACCATCTACAAATTGTTAACAACCCTTATTAATAATCACCATAAACAAACAAGAACACTTGGGTAAATTAATAGCCTCTGGCAGCCTCTATGAAACCCGGGTCTCATTTGGAGGGAAATCTGCTGAGTTTCCACAAAACAAGGTGGTTTCTATTCTGTTCTTCTACAAGAGGAGAGCAACGCTAAAATGATTCGCTGGCTGGTTTAGGGGATTAATTACCACTAAACCTTATAGCCGCAGTATCTACTGATAGGCCTTACATATACACTAAACGCCTTGTTTGCCAAAACAAGAAAAGGATGCAGATAAGAAAAGGAAGATCCTCTCCTCTCCTCTGACAGGCTCACATTAGGTACGATCAGCCCTCTTGAGATCTGCAGCCAATCAAAAATGACAAACGACAGGCTGTAATCGTTACAGAAAGCTAAAGAGTTTTCAAAGCTTCTTGTGATGGAAGAAATATGACCCCCCCCCCCCCCCCCCCCCCGCACATTTATCCTCTTCAACAGCACTTGAATTGGAATTGAATTTACAAGGTGCCTGTCCTGTACAGCATGTCCAGGCAGTATTTTTTTTTTTTGGGGGGGGGATTATATACAAATGACTAATTCACAGTAAGAAGACAGGTTTGTATGATGCCAGTTCTCTGCACCATCTATTCTTCAGGAAGGACAAAGTAAAAACATCTGAGTGAGGATGCAGCAATCTCTTCTCACCAGGAAACAAAGAGGAGTTAAGAGAAACTTTATTAATGTAGCTCACAAACTGCTTTGTGGTTACAAATGAAAAAACTTTTGTAATTTTCACAAACTGAAAATTCTTCCCACTTCCACTGAGTACAACTAATGGCGCACAATCAGGAGGGACAAACCAGGAAACTGCTTGGGGCCCCTGATGACCCTCGATGGTCCCTCACACTGGCACATTTTTGCAATGATAACTATAAATCCCCTTAAACCTGCAGAAAGACACGAGACAGTGCACTGCGCTTTAGTGGGGCCCCTGAGGATGTGTGCTGTAGCTAGTTTTCTACTCATTGCCTGTAAATTGTAGCGTCTACTGAGAGTCTGCACGTGAGGGGATAGGGAACATCTGTAAATTGTTCTATCTATCAATAGTGTGCATTAGAGGCATTTAGGGGAATATCTGTAAATTTTAACATCTACTGCTAGTTTGCATGTGAAGTGTTTAGGGGACATTTGCAAAGTGTAGCATCTGCCAATGGTCCTCATGGGGACCTGGGGCCCGCAAGAGTCTAGGATCGCCACTGGGTGCAATACCATGTAAAGAAGTGAGGAAAGACTAATTGTGAAAATCTGTACAGTTATTCTAGTTTGTGCAATTCATTGTTTTGCCGCCTGCTTTATGGCAGCCATTGGTCCCATCTTTTATTGTGGCCATTTGATCGGGTCTAAAGCATCTTTATGTTTTCGCATCCTACTTCATCTGAGAGCATACTAAAGCCTTAACACACACACACACACATGCGTGCACTCACACACACACACACACAGGTATCTCACTCCATATTAGAATCACAACTGATGTAACAATGAGATTCTGATGTTGAAAGAGGCTCCACATCATCCTCCTTTTTAAAATGTATATGCTCTTGAACTGTACTTCATAAAGCAAACTGGGCTTAAGCCACAGGATAGCGAAAGAGGATCAAGGGAAAGAGGGATGAAAGAGGCAGATTGACTGAAGGAGGAAAGAGTGATTCTGCTGCTTCGACAGTCTCAAACAGGAAGGTCAGCATCTTCAAAGGACAGGCAGGAAAAACGATAGGCAAAAAGAAAAAAGAAAAAAACAGGGAGGAGGATGGAGAGAAGATGGGTGATGAGAGGAACAGAGGTGCGGGAGGGGGCTGCAGTGGGATGTATGCAGATTATACCTGACCATGCTGACAAGCACACACAAAAACGGACTGTAATGTGATTACGAGCGTTACACAAGAATATGAGCGAAATCCCTTTAAATACCATATCAGATTATGATTAGTCTTTTTGTTAGATCAGTCAAAGAGACACACAGTATGTGGAAGAATACATTTGTATTATTACCATTAATCAAAACAGAGCCGGTAGATAAATTGACGGTTCCATTACAACACTAGCAATGCACATTAGGGGTGTATAATCATCTTGAGCCATTTGGTATGTGACTTTCTTTGATTTGATTAATCCTATGAACTGAGTAATTCCTCTACAATTAGCCCTATATGCTCTGATTACATCTATTGCTGTATCCCGGTTCACGGGCCGCGTACCTTGGAGGACGTGGTCAACAAAGGCATGCTGTTCGTTGCGGTTGCGTCACAAAGCGCCGCTCCTGTTGACTTGCAACTTCGAAAACATTTAACCTTTTTTTTTATTTTTTTTTTTTTAAACTTGAGGTTAAGGCTCTTGGTTTTTTAACAGGTACCGATAGCTGTTGAATTGTGTAATACTTGGCCTCTTGGTCGGCGTTGTATTTTTGTTACAGGCGTGCAATGAATCTTGGGATAGGTTGTAGGAAAAGATGGCTGCATTCCAAGGGGCCTTCCAAATGGGACAGCAGTCACTCTACTGCCACACAACCCATCTTCAAATGCTACCCCCAAAGGTGCGGCAACTAAATCAGTGTTCATAGTAGAGCCTCCAGTCAGACAAGGTGGTTTAAACAAGCAAACACATCCAGAGCAGCAAGGCAACATGTCAGAACTCCAGAAGCAGTTATCAGAAATGGCTGAAACACAACACTGACTACATGACAAGCTAGCAAAGGGAAGAGGATGGTTAGAAACACTGACAGGTCAATGAGATAATGAGAGGCAGGTGTGGATGATTTGGGAATGAGAACAGGTGAGCAGGTGGATGTGGAAGTCAGGATTGTTGAGAGAGTCCAAGGGCATCTGGTGGACAGGTGGAGCATGGGCTTGCATGATGCCTGGGGGGGTGGGGGGGAGTGGCTGGAGACAAGGACAGAGTAAAAGCATGGATACAGTCATATGTAACCTGGGTGCTGCCACACTGTACACAAGGCCCTGGCTGTCCTTGAAAAATGTGTGTCAGCATGTGCATTATTGTTGTTTCTACGCGAGCTGTCAATACTGTATTGTTTGTCTCTGCACCAATTATGATTGTTGCCGTGGAGCTAAGGAGAGGACGGGAGAGGGGGGAGGATGATGGAGAGGTGAACGAGAGGATAGAGAGAGAGAAGGGAGGTGGTGAAGGACGGAGAGAACAATAAGAATAGGGAGAGAGAGAGAGAGATGGAAGAAGTGGAGGCAACACCCTCCGGAAATCGGTTTCTCACGTTGGCAGAATGGCCTTCGGTCATTTTTGTCTATACGTCTAGAATCTATTTATGATGTGAAATTCTCGTCTTAAAATTAGTTGACAGGTCAAAAAGCATATTTTTAAGTGAGGATGTGAGGTGTCTTAGCTGTCAGTATGTTTGTGCACCAGGACAAATTCCTGTCTATTCACTGAGCAGCATTTTTCCGTGGAGTTAAAATGAAGGAAATCAGCCGGCGAGATCGGTTTAGTCACAGGAACACAAACATCATACACATGATGTCAACACGATTTAGCAGTGACATTAAGAGCCGGCACAGAAAGATGCAAGGAGACAGGGAGGCGAAGAGAAGGAGCCGCCGTGGGAGAAAGAGAGATAGGGAGATGGAGGAAGAGGAAGATGGAGAGGGAGGAAGGAAGACACAGAGTGGATTTAAGTAGAGGGGGAAATTAGTCGTCTGCGGGGTGTGTGGAGGATTTCAAAGAGGCATTATGTCTTGGCTCAGGCTTTTCTCTTTCTCTTAATCCTTCCAACTTCCATGTACTGTATCGCAGCAGGGAAAGTCTCTGCAGAAACAACAGCGTGGATCCTCTTAATTTATTCCCACTATGGCGTCAGCGCCTCTTATCACAGAACTTCGGAGCCTCGCTGATAAAGCAGCAAGAACAACGATTAATAGGAGAGGCGTTAATGGGAGGAAAAGTGGTGGTGAGATGCTGCAAATGAAGAAGTCAAACAGTCAAAAGCATGTAGCAGAGTAGGATGCCGATAACTGATGTGAACTTTGGGTGATGTCTCTTTATGATGTGCAGAGATGTTGTCAGAAACAGCAGCACACGCCTCGGGCTGCCTCCGTCCAAGAGCTCACAAACACTTGAAGTGAAATATGGCAGTGATCAGACTGGAGGCTGAGATGAAGCACACTGACGTGGTCGTATAGTTACATAAGACGTGACACTGCCCCTGTCCTCAAGTGTTTTCATTGACTCGGATTAACAGTTACAGTCCCAGTGTTTAGTGCCCAACGCATCACATCTGTATATCTTTAAAGGAAGCTAATTGTAAGTTTTGCTGTTAATACATAGCCAACATTGGCATTAGCTGCTTACATACCAGTGTAGAGGAAATGTTGTGAGTTCAGCATCAAACTTCATTCCTTTTCTCACCAAAAGCTGTTTCCAGAGGTGGAAAGCAACGCCAACGTTAACTCTATATTGTCTTTGCTTCTACTGACGTTAGCATGCTAACCAGTTAGCCCGGGCCTGTCTTGTCACTTTCTGATAGCGAGTCACTGTAGCCTCCAATCTGCCCCGAAGACATAGCGCTGCTCAGAGGGCGTATTATAGCCTCTTGTCTTGTAAATCTAATGATGCCCAAAGTTTATGTCAAGTAATAATCACCACCACCCACTCTCAGCAAGAAAAATTGCCTCTTTAAAAACGTGTAAAAGGAGGTTGTCGTGCTAACATTAGCATGTGATGATCTAAATTAAATGGGCATTACTGTTGTACCAAACTAACTGCTAAAGCAGCATCTTTATTGACATCAATTGGACAAATATGTCCGTGCATAAACGTGTGTTAATTTTATTTCATGTGAAAGCAAAACAAGTAACCAGATGTCCTTGTTTTTATTTACATTAGCGGACGTGTTTTGATTTCCATGAGAAGAGGAGTCTGATAAACAGCAGCTCCCTCTTCCTCGCTCTTTCCTGTGAGAGAAACGCCAGGAGCCATGTTGAGTTGGCAGACGCTGCCAAAGCCTGAAGGGACCCAGAGCTCTGAACTGACTACTCCCCCCCCCCCCCCCCCCCACACACACACACACACACACATTCCTGTCTTACCAACAATGCACTGTCAGACTACTTCGAGTGGACCAGAATTTTGAGTTATTTTGTATTGACAAAAAAGAAACAAAATTTTTTATTTAAGGGCTTCTCTCATGATATGACAGCAAAATTGCTTTTGTAATTTTCTTTTAAAAATCATCAAGAGGGAATTTGCTACTACCTATCAAAGAGGGGACGTCTATAGCCTCCAGTGAAGCTGTCAGTGGTGAAGGCAGAGGGATACATAGAGGCTTTTTTGATGTCTTTGAACAACTGATCATTTAATTATATTGTTTTTAACATTTAAACATGTTGCTTTGACAAATATTCTGAAAACAACCATATAGTGTTGCACTTCATTAGCATTAAAGTGACCAAAACGCACACAACCATCTGGAAAAACCATTGAAGTATGCGATCAATCAGTATATGCAGTGCATATCAATGTAGTAATCTAATATAGTGGTGTCTGTCTGGAGGGTGGGGATGAGGGGCATGCCTCAGATGGATGGGTTTTGATGCTCCAGGTACTGAAAACAGGCAGGGTTGAACCAGACACTGCACCACTGGTGCCTTCTGGTCACTAACTGCACAAGGAGCTTCTCTCTGACACTTTTCGGTCTTCACTTTGGGTGCTGGACTTTAAGATTCACAGAGTGGGGATTGAACCCTGTCCTCTAACAAACCGAACAATTTGGTCAGAGACACTTGAGCTTGAGAGTCCTCAAGTATTTCATCTGAATGTTGGACCTTAGCCAAATAAGAACTGAACCCACATCATTAGAACTTCCAAGTCGGCCAAGGATTGAACCTACAAACGAAAAACCTCAGAGCAACCTTTAAAAACCATGAACCATTTGATCAGACACTTCTGAGCTGCATTTCTTGGGGCAGTTGAGTCTAAAGGTGTTGGACCCTTATAAAGATCACACCCACGTCTTCAAAACTTTCAAGCACTCCTCTAACATCCCAAGATAGTTGTAAAAAGACTCTTGACCAATATTTGTCAGACCCTTTGTGTGCTTAGTTTAGGTGTTGGACTTAAAATTTAGTGCAGCACCTGAGGATTGAACCCAAGACCTAACATACTGACCCATTTGGTCAGACACATGAGCTGTGTTTCTTAGAGCCTTTGCCACTTAAGTTCAGAACTTCCAAACAGTTCTTTAACATGCCGAGCTATTTAGTGAAGAACTGTTTCAGACCAAGTGTAAAGGCATTGTAGTTATCAGGGGTTTTGAGGTAAGTAGGACCCAAATGTAGCCAAAACTTGGGGAACGGTGCAGACAGGTTTATTAACCAAAATAACAGTCATGAACAGATGACGTGAACAAACCCTGAACTAAACAGATGAACCGACACAGACAAAGGGGAGCACAAGGACTATATAGACAAGGAGGCAAAGGGTGATTGAACACAGGTGAAACACATTAGGGCGGGGCAGACAATCACCACACAAAACAGGAAGTGCAAAAAGTCCAAACAAAACTAACAAAAGGTGTCTGCCATAGCAAACCATGACAGTAGTAATAGGACACGCCTTGGCCGCAGCACTGTGGACCTCCAAAATGTCCCCTGCTTGTTCACCAGTCCACTGCTGGTGAGTGTGTAACGACTAAGAGGTTGCTAATGCAAACAGCTATAATAACACACATTGTGAGTTACAATTACTTCTCATCACATAACAGGAATATGACGTCATCCACGCTGTGAAATTAGGAAGGCAGTTTTTATTTCAAACTTTTTCAAGATATTATATATGATGTTCTCCAAGGATGCCTCCAAAAGAAAAAAATCTGATATGTGACCTATGAATAGTAAAACATGTCTGCTTCACTGCATGTGTGTGCATGTGTGTGTGAGTGTGTGTGTTCAGGTTTATGATGCCTCTGACCCATTTAGGGCCTCCTGCTCAGCCAGATGAGAGACTGAATGTCTGAGTGGCTGAATGTTTTTTAGCCTTTGGCCACTCAGCTCAGGCACATCTGTGACAGACTGCTGGACTGGAGGGTGGACCTCGAGTCTGTGTGCATTTGTGTGTGTGTGTGTGTGTGTGTGTGTGTGTGTGTGTGTGTGTGTGTGTGTGCGTGTATGTGTGTGTGTGTTGACAATCTGAACTTGAACTTATGTGACTTATATAAGCGCTTAAAGTAATGTGTGCATTATGTTTGCAGGTTTTTGAACAGAGAAGGGGATTTTCTTTGTCTAAACACCTCATGTAAGGCAGTGTGTGTGTGTGTGTGTGTGTGTGCGTGTGTGCGTGCGTGCGTGCGTGTGTGTTTGTATTGGCCTTACAATCAGAAAAGATCATTGTCATCCGAGATGCACGGGACCAAGTGTTCAGAGAATGCATAAAGGTGCAATTAGAGTGTGTCGCCACCAGCTGGCAGCAAACTATCTTCCTATTGATGTGCACATCAGTGCACAGTATTCGGTCTCATGGTAAGACAAAGCTCATATGTTAGTAACAGTAGTCGTCCATCATTAATCACTGGTGTAATTCAGTGTCATGCCACTGACCATGCCAAAAAAGACAGTTTCAGCAAAGAGATCAAAAAACAATAGTTGTTAACAGGCGATTGGCCAGATATTTGCATATGTATGATTTACTATCCCATATTATGTATTTGTAACATTGAAAGTACATGCCATTAGCATCTTTGTTATATTTTCAGATTTCAAAAACTGTAATACAAGTAATACCTTTTTAGTTTTATCTTTTAGTATGAAAATGTTCTTCCATGACAAATGTCCATTTTTTTGTGAAGCTCATGTCTGATATGAGCAAAAGCTCAAAAAATGATACAAAATGGACCTTGTTGTGTGGTTGTTTTTTCTCATCTGCTGTTTTCAAGGTCAATGACTTTGAACGTCATCTTTTTATCATCTTTTTTTTAACCTAATGATGAAATTCACATAATTATCTTTAGGGAAAAGGGCACTTGAAAATAATGTGTTTGGCTTAATGCACCAAATTAAGAGAAAATAACTTGAATAAAATAGAGATGTATACCCAGTGGCAAAGTCATTGTGTGAAATCTAATGCAACTGTTTTGCCATTTTAAATGACACTTTCACAGAGGTATTAATTTAACTATATATTGAGGTTCTGTGATGTTGAAATGGATCCATTAAGCTAAAATGTGTTTTAAGGCAAAATACTGCACCCAGCATTATTTTTACGTCGTGTTAATTAATGTCTTGACCCTTTAAACTTGCCTCAGGATGTTTACACACTGCCGCCTCTTGATATTTCTGTTTCATTGTTTTGACAAAAATAAAAAAATTAAGGAATGAAAGAGACACCTCGTCCATATCAACAAAAAAATCATAATAATAATAATAATAATAATGGTTATATACCATCATGCATTGTGATCTTGCTGAAAACGGTGCAGAGAAATTTGCGCAAGTAGTGTCCAAAAATGTTCTTTCATTTCGCCAATGAGCTCACTGTATCGTCTTCTACATGTAATTCCCTGGATAGTGAGTAGGGAGGAGGGAATGATGATTTCGGACACAACCCAAGTGTGTCCCAGCCGGGTTCATCACTTTGTTGTGTCCCCTGGAAACACTTCTGTTGTGGTTTGTGCTATACTTGCAGTGCGTGTGTGTGTATTTGGTTGTGTTGGGAATATTTGCGGCGCGTGATGTCAAATGCAAAATTTCTTTGCGTTTTGTCTCTTTGCATGTGTTTTCTTAAGTTGCAGTTGCTTGAGCTCTCGGGGCCACCGTAGAAATGCCTGTTTTGTTCAGACTGTGTCCCCCCTGCTGCACAGAGCCCGCGACACTTTACCGTCTGTCAGGTGTCACTATACGAGCTCCCACCATCTGCTGCTCCAGGTGATGGTGATCATGTATGATGTAGTGTTTACAAGGTGGCCATCGTACCACCCTGATGACCTTTACTCCCTTTAACACACACACACACACACACACACACACACACACACACACACACACAGCGATCCCACAGATCAAACAGGGAAGTATTCGGTCGCGCTGAAGCCCGGTTAACGACCCAGTTATGAAACTCAGAGCTCGTTAACTCCTCCGTTAATTAACATGTTTTAATTGCAGCAGTGATGTACGGCAGTGTCACACACCTAAAAGGCAGACTTGCCCTTTGAGATTATTAATTTTCAGGGGAACATTCCTGTATTAGTTAAAGCTGCTACACGGAGCCGATGATGAGTCGTCTCTGTCACACACCGGTCCTGCTGTTACTGTTGCTGCTGCTCAGAACTGACATCTTTGTGTTCACTAAAGAGAATAACAATACTGTAATGATTTGTCCCAGCCACCATTTTCGCTGCATAAACTCAAGTCTGCTCTCATCCAGTTTGGCACAATAAAACATTACAGCAAAACTTGAGTGCTATTGATTAAATGCTCCTCGCATTTCGAAATCTTTCAGTATGTTTGGAGGTGGAATCGTTTGTGTGAGGAATTTTCAAGTCAGAGTCAATATTTTCTTGCGGACGTTTACCAAAATAAAAGAGCTGTATAAAGCCTCAATTCATCTGGACCTGCTGCGAGTATGTGTGTCATTATTATTCCCACTGTGGCATTATCTCTCGCAGTGCCCACTCAAATTGGACTGCATTTATCTTGGACAAACAGATCTCACAAAGTTTAGTATCTCCAGTTTTCTTTCTTTCTTTCTTTCTTTCTTTCTTTCTTTCTTTCTTGCCTCCTTGTCTAACAATGACCCTCTGTACTCTCAGGTGCGGTGACTGTTTTGTTGTGACATCACAAAGTTCCAGAAGTCCTGACGGCTCATTTTAAGGCTCAGTTTCTGAATACTTTTAATATTTCCATAGTATTAATATAGAACCGAGACCTGCTTTATGATCAAAAAAGACATGGAATTCTACGTTTATAGATGAGACCTTAAGTAAGCTTGTGTTTCTTGCCCTGTCTGATTTTGTTGCACCAGTGTGGACTGAGCACCAGGTTTCCAAATCTCATGATATCATCAATCTATATTATTATCAATAAAAATGATGGTCAGAGCTATAAAAGCAAAATTAAAGTTGTAAGTAAGTGGAACTATGCTTTAAATCTCAGTCACTTCCTGCACATTGTTGCCGGTTAAATGCTCGAGACTTCCCACCCAAGAAAATTTCAGGAAATACCCCAAAAAAATGACATATGCTTACATTCGAATGACAAATCCCTCTGGCAGCTGTGGAATTATGACTCCTGTCTGTCGGGAGCAAAGGAGGGACACGTGTTGTGTCATTACAGAGACACAGGGAGGAGGTGGAGACTGCTTCCTCATTCCTCCTGACAACTGGTTTGTTTTAATCATGACAGAGATCTTTCTTTTACCTGTTTTTTAAACCCAAAAAATGTTTTTTTCATCTCATTAGTTGAGTTATTTTTGTGCCTAAATTGAACACGCATTAACCTTTGGGTCTGATAATGCAATATGATACAATATGTGTCACTGTGGAGGCAAATATCAATTTATTTTGACATTTAATTTAGAGAACTTCTCGTTCTCTTCTGTTTGTGAGAGCGTATGCCTCAAACACACACACACACACACACACACACACACACACACACACACAGTCACGGAATCAAATTCTCACCCCCCTCTGTCGTCCTCATCGCTGCTCGTCTCCTTTTCTCTCTCTGATGGAGTCAGGCTCAGAGGGGGCGCTCGATCTCCTGCCGTCTGTCATCAAGTCTTCACCTACATACACACACACACACACACACACACACACACACACACACACACTGTCTCTCTCTCTCTCTTGCCCTCCTGCCGATGCCAATATTAGGCAGCCAGCTCAGACTTTATTACTACACCACGAGATTAGATTGAAAGAAGTTTATTGTCCTTCTCTCTTCAAGGTCCTTAAAGCCCTGATCTCAGTTTGACTTTGCCGTCTGAACAGCTCATTTAAATTTTTAAGCATCAGTTATGGGTGAATATGAGTTGGGAAATGACAGTAGCCCCTCATAATAAAGGTCTTGCGATGGCAACCATGTTTCACTCATCACGCTCGCGAAGCAAAGCCCGGTGGGCATCTGTTTGTGACGGATGTCATTTCAAGTAACAGATGATAGAGAGCTCTCTGTGCTTAAACCGAGTCTGATTGGAAGAACAGGCTGTCGTTGGTCTTTACATAAGGTTGTGCAAAGTTGAGCAAATTCAGTATCAGTGTCTGAATAATCATCCAATCAGCCAAGGACCTTTCCATATTGAAATGTTTGAGTGAATTAGAAGCAGAAATATATATCTACAAAGTCATGTTTCATTTTATATCTTCACACCGAGTTGACATAGTCCATGGAGCTCAGAGGATTGTGATATTATGTAAATGCTGTGAGTCACAGGGTCTGTAAGGGTAACTTTCACTTCAAGTTGTTTGAACTGCTCACGATTCTGGGTTGAGCTCCTGCTGTTCCACCTACACTCATAGTGGAAAAATAGGCATTAAAAGTGTTTTAATAAATACATCCATCCATGTACTTAGCAGATTTACCTCTTAATCTCGTGTTCCTACTTGACACATGGAAAGTCCTGATGGCAGTTCAATAATAAGAACCATTGTTTATGTATCCAAAGCCTGATATATCTGATTCCTCTGAACCATAGATCTCCATTGTTTCCAAAAACTATTAAAATCGCATCACTGAGCCACACTGTTGCACCGGCTGACATGTTCCTTTATCACCATGAACAAAAACACTATTTCGTCTCAATCCCACATAAACTGTCCTTTTGCCCTAAAATACTCACTACAGCAGCAGATGAATTGTTGGTGACGCTGAAAATGGTCCCCAACAAACGCACCGTTTCCCCCTGTTTGAGTAACGTGTTGTAAAATGTACAGTTCCCAGCTGTTTTAGGAAATCACTCAGCCTCTTTTAAAGATGCAGCTATATATTTGTGAGTCAGTTTTAAAGAGTAACTCACTATTACATGAGTGCTTGGAACTGAGTGCCAGAAAGGTCAGGGAGGCGCAGGGAAGTCAGAAAGTATTTAGAGATGGATTAACACATTGGTTGCTGGTTGGAGATTTTTTTTGACAGAAAATACATAATAAAACCAGAAATAATGTCAGATCTCCATAAAAAAAATCCAGTAAATTACCTTTTCTCACATGTGCATCACCGACTTTACTACAGTCTGTCTCTTTACTGCCTGTCTGAGCATCCTCTGTATGAAGCAGCTGAGTCATTGTAAGCGATGGCAAAATTAATGAGATGCAGCAGAAAAAAACTGACAAGTTCTAACGAGCTCCACAGATACTGAATATCACAGTAAAAACTGTCTCAATCAGACCTTTAAAGTTGTCATCTGCTGTCTTAAACAGGTTTTTATTAAACTGTAATATGAGCTGTGATGTATCAAATTTAATTATAAGTGCTATAAAAGACTGTCACAGCTGAGATATGGTGCTGGAGCCTCTGACAGCACGATAGAGGTGTCGTCTCGGATGTGGACCCGTGGCAGCGCCGATCCGGATCGTGCCACTTCCCATCTCGTTTCCTCTTCATTGTTACTCACCTGAGTCCACATTCAGTCCACTCCATTGGATTTCTGTCCATTCCGCTCTGCTGACTCTCCGGCAGACCAGTCCAGTCCAGTCCATGCGGTCCAGCCCTGAGTTAAAAAAGAGGCGCGACAGCTGGTCAGTAATTACACTGCTGGCCCCAGTAATGTGATTTATTAGGTCAGGCTGGAGCAGTGAGTAAGTCACTCAGGCAGGTAGTGAGAAAGGGGCAGTGCAGAAAAGGATTCCCTTCCCTCCATCTCTGACTGAGGAAAATCACTGCGTCTGGCCCCCTCTAGTGGAGGGAACAGAGAAGTGCACCCTTGTGTCTCAGTAGTGGAACTTAGTTATAAAATATGCTTCATCTGCTGAGATGTTATCAGGGAAGGAAAACACAATCCAAACTGCAGAATCAAAATAGTGGAGAAACAGCAATAAACCACAAAATGAAAATAAGGTCTGTAGGTTCACAGTATATATATATATATATATATATATATATATATATATATATATATATATGTATATATATATTACAGCTGCCACCAGCCTTCCCCAAAATGTCTTGATTCATGTTTTGGTTTCGATACCTGATGCTTATTTTTTTTTAAACTTTCTAAGCATCTAAAACCTCCATCTTATTCAGACGAGATTGTGGAAAAACAACAGCCCTCTATTTTCTCCTCTTTTTTTGTTGCTATTGAATGAGAAAAAGACAAAACATTGAAGAGTTCTCAACAGGGATGATAAGGACTTCTTACCAAACAAGACATGGTGACTGTATTGATGAAAGCAAAGGGAAACCATCAGGTTCTCAGAAGTACGTACAGACAAGGTCTAAGTGCAGTTGTGTTTCTGGATGTCGAGCAAGCAGCTGGTCGCAAACTGCAAGAAATAATTGCTTGTTTTTTTCTGTTCAAGTCAGGACATCTTAGAAAGATTATCCTGCGAGAATGATGCATCACAACAAGAGAGCGTGAGAGCAGAGTGTGTTGAAGGGGCTGCTGAAATGAACAGCTGTAATTTGTAACTGATTGGTATGAAAATTAGAAATCTTTCTCTCTTGTGTAATAAGGGAGTGGGTCATAAGTAGTGGACACCACACTGTTAATACGTTTTAAGCCTGTAATCATTAAGCATGAAAATGGAAAGTTAATGTGCAGCCAACAGTCGGTTTCTGAACAGTCACAGTCAATAATTATTGACTTTCAAATTTGTGTGTGTGTATTCCTTTAGTTTTACATTCTTCGTTTCTAATTTAGAACGTATCATTTATCTTACATTAAACATCACTGAACAGAGCGCAATCAATAAGAACATAAAACATGTAGTGTTTGGTTTCTTGAGTGGGAAGGAGGAACTTGTTCATTTATGATCTTTTCTGAGAGAATTGCAACAATTTTGGGAAACACCTCTAAGGTTTCAGACGGTTAAGGTGGTTTAAAGACTTCTTTTGAAAAACTGGACCTGGGGTTCTGGTCTTTAAAGGAATGGTTTCCCCGGTTCCCCCTCCGACACCTTTGGGGCGAACTGGAACACCAACTTTGAACCATCAGTGTTGGGGTTCACTCACATGCTCTTGAGGCTGAACGGGAGCAAAGCCCTGCAGCCAGGAAACCAGAAGAGTGGAGGCTGTTGTAGCGGCAGAAGAATGTTCATGGTAAAACTCTCTGCCTCCTTATCTTTCTTATTTTTGTTTTTCTCCTGCCTGTCCATCATCACACACTCCTTTCACTCTGCGTCACCATAATTAGAAATGGATTATTCATGGTACATTTGCAGTATATCTCAGGCCACTGCACCCCATCAGCTGCATGATACTTCAATCAATGTTAAATCAGCTCATAGCTTTCACTGGAGCTGGAGGGGTCACAGGTCAAACGGAGCACAGTACAATATAAGGTTTTCAATCATGCCTGTGGGATAGGTGTGTGTGTGTATGATGAAGATGAGTATGATGCACGAAGAGCTATTATTCATGTGTGTGTGCATGTAGAAGTGTATCATGAAAGGATTTCAATTAGATGTCAGCGTTTTGTAGGAGGGTGTCGCATATGAGGTTTCTGTGTCCGTGTGTGTGTGTGTCTGTGTGTGTGTGTGATGTGTGAGAGGTAAATGATGAGCATGTCACTTGATACACTCTTTCATTTTGTACCTCCACCTGCAGCTGCATGCGGTCACCCAGAGGCCAGCAAGGAGCTGATGGGGAGTGTGAACTCTCACCACGGTGCCCTCTTCTGGTCAGTGGGGGGATTATTATCCGGACTGACCAGTTTAGAGCGGAATAAGTAAGGTTTTTATTGCACCATAGCTCACAATGACCATAATATTGTATCTGCAGCAGTTCGATAGATTTATTGATCAATACAAATGAGTCATTGTATGGTTTGTAGTTCATGCCGGACTGAAAACAGAACTGTAAAACTCATAAAATGTCTTTATAATAAAATCTTATTAGATCTCTGCTTTATTAGATATCTGCTTGAATTGGGAAACATTATCTCTTATTTACATTTTAAGTCAAATTTCCAATAAAGTCCTTAAAAAAATGGACCTGCAAGTGCCCAGATCTCCTTGAATCTCTTACATTTATTTGTTGCTTCTCAAGCAATGTTTTCAGTGGATGTTTGGACTCAAAAGCAAGAGTCAGGGCCGGAACAGTGAGAGGTTAAATTCAGTTTACTCAATCCAGATTTAAAGGTCACATATTTTACACTTTTCCTGTGTTTGATTTGACGTTTTGATATCGATAAGAAGATATTTAGGACCAAAAACAATCTTAATGTAGTTTTAAATATCATCTCTGAGGCTTCTCTCTGAAGCTCCTGCAACAACAGGTCAGTGAACCAATTAGAGGAGAGGCTCTGATCCTCTCTGCTTGGATTGGGGTATGGCTGAGAGTGGTGACTGCTTTGTTGTGACATCACAAAGTTACAAAGCTCCTGACAGCTCGTTTTAAGGCTCAGTTTCTGAATGCAGGCTGTGTGAATTTCTCTGGACTGAGCGTTTTGATATATTCACAGTATTAATATAGAACCTAGACCTGATTTACAATCAAGCAACACATGGAAATCTACCTTTTTACAATATGGGACCTTTAAGGCGCAGGTTGGCAATACACAAATTAAGGTAATTATCAGCTTCACAGGATTCTTGACACATACCTAAGGAAGGAAACCCTGCAAGAACACTAAAAAACTGACAACTTTCACTCCAAATTGAGAGATTCACCTTATGACAAATGTAACACTTGCAATTACAAACAGTTGGAGTCCAGAAAATCAAACGTCGTTATCATGGAAAGTTTAATTAAAACACTTTAGAACAAAACCTGCTTCATAAACTTGAGATAGTGATGACTTCCAATTAAGAAGTCCAAATGTAAAGGATTAAATACACTCATAAGAAACTCAGCACAAAATAAAGCCTGTGTTTTTATCTAAACTTTTAATGGGCTTTTAATTTGATTTACAGCGTTTGTTGTTCTGAACGCACCGTCCTAGAAAGTTCTGCAGTCCTCTGCAGGTATTATATATTTTACTTCATGCTTCCTGAATGCTCAGAATGACAACTGAATTTATAGTTTATATGTCCAGTGATATCAAGACTATAACTGTAAACCACTTTATTGTAATAACTCTCTACAAATAATTAAAAACATAAAATTGACAAAAAAAGAAAAGCAATAAAACTGCAAGAAGTATAAAAGAAAACTAAAATTAATAAAAGAAAGTCCATAAATAATAACAATAGGTCAGTGCATGAAAGTAAGCATTTACACAAAGTTTTCGTTCCAGGTCTGTTTTCGTTCCCCATGCCAGATAATAAGATCAATTACAGACGGTGAAAAGGATCATTTGGAGGATAAAAGGTGAACGATACAGCTGGAAACTTCCATGCACTAAAAAGAGATGAATAAGATGTGTAAACAACTTGAAACCAGCTGTGAGTTGGTGGTGAAATCAGAGTGAACCTGGATTTGTTCTGTTTGTTCAGCACCATGGAGAGCTCCCAGTCAGAACTTCTATTTGTCAGCTGGACGTTTGTCTGGGCTCTGTCTGTCTGATAGGAGCACAGCAGAGCTAAGAATCACTGTGCAGAGCTAAACATCATTCAGATCTGATTTTTATTTCAATAACAACCCAAATATTTCTTAAGACAATAATTACCTTGTCACCTGTTATCTTCTGATTATCCTGAATTACGCTTAAAATCATTTGTTTTAGTATTGTATGGATTAAGAAAATTCTCCCACTCTTTAATTAATCACTAAGATATTTGAAAAACACATCTTATTTTGTGATGGACTGCTTTTTTTTAACCCAAGCTTGTGGCACGGCTCTGGGGATAACTGTCAATCGGTATGTCTACTATTTTTGTCCACACTAAAATATCTTAACAACTTGTTGATTGATTACCATTGAATTTGTACAGACATTCATGGCTCTGAGAAGATTAATCCAAATGACTGTGGTGATCCCCTGACTCAACCTAAGTAAGTACACATTTACTATATTCAGTTACACAGATTCATATTACCTTTCCTTACCTTTCATCTAGCAAATTTGAATTTGTCCAATATTTTGTTTTATATATATATATATATATATATATATATATTACATTCCTGTCTAGATTCGGCTGTACTATCTATTTAGTGCTAATTAGCAAATGTTAGCAAGCTGTAGACTTTGTCTTTTTCTTATCCTGTTAATTAACCTGCAACCTCTCAGATTTATCTCACAGATTGTTGAAAAATGATTTTTTTTTTCAGCTAATTTCTAAGCTCTGTCTTAAAGGAAAAATTGACAGGGACACTAGGGATCAAAGGAATTAAGGGAATATATCTGCACAGGCTTGGTGATCAACCTTACCCATTATATTTCTGCTTCTCAGCTTATTAAGACTTCTCAGGGGCTCAGTGCCGTAGGAAATTGGAGCGTATTTTGAGACATAGAAATTAAGTATTACATAATTATTTCCTGATTTTTCACAACTTTCTTTTTCCATTTTCTTTCTGGTAAAACACCAAATACTTCACAGCCACTCAACACAGCCTGATAATTGTCCAATGGAAAGAACCTGTGAAGGGGAAAATTACTCTTATTATTCACCACTCTTGCATCTGTAGCCTGTGAAAGAAGTGTAAGAGCACAGTGCTATATGTCTAGGATACAGAAGTCAAACGTTAATCCTAGATGACGGGAACAGTGACATGATGAGATTTCACTGAGTGCTAACCAAACAGTTGACTTTGGATGAAAGACTTGATTTGTGTTTTTTCTTGGTGCAGTTATAAACTATTTGCCACTGTCTCAGGAATCTGTATTCTCAATCGATGTAAACATCACTGCAGCTTATTTCTCTGTTGATCCTCTGTGAATTAGTAAAAATCATCTCATGTAGAACATATATAAAACGAAAACCCCTGTGCGCCAGGTTCACAATGTTATGGTGTTAACAGGCTCAGGTAGAGGCTGCATGGACTGAAGCACTCCATGGACATCATTAGTATTATCAGGAGAGGTCAGCCATTTGGTTTGGGTCATGCACATTAAAAATGACAAACTGTCATCATCTGGGCAATAAAATAATTTAAAAGGTGACCGTTGTGCTCCAGGGACACAAGGTCACTTCCCTTTTAAAATTATATGACGTGTCTAATCGTGCTAGGTGATCAAGTGCTTGAAATACCAGATGTTCATCAGGCCAGAACTAAAATGACTGTATTACCTCAGCAGTGAGTCAAGATACAGTACAGGCAATTAAATGGACCAGGGTGTAAATCTCTCTGTTTCTGGGGGCAATAAACAATATTCGAATTATCTACTTTTATAGAGCTGATGTAAAGAGAGGGTTAAAGGGTAAATCCACTTTAAAGCATTTAAATACAAATTAAAACATGTCACACAACTCCTCTGCAGTACAACATGCTCTGTCCGCCAAACAAGATTCAAAACAGCATTGCTGTATTCAGTTCTTTCCATCATCATTATCATCTTTTTTATAGAATGTACTTTTTACCAAACACAAGACGACAGAAATTTATTTTAAGAGAAATATTAATATCCATAAATACAAAATGTATAATATTACAAAAAAAATTGCAATACTCTGTAGACAATACTATCTTTCATCATGATAGTGTCAGGACTTTCAGGGTTTGTAGGGGTTTGAGGGGTAAGGGTGGACCCAAATGCAGCCAGCACTTGGGAGAACGGTGTGCAGAGGTTTATTAAAACAGACAACAACAGGTAACATGTACAGGTAACAAGAATAGAACGAAGACAAACCAGACTTGAACAGCTTGAACCACGGAGGAACAGATAACGCGACCAGACGAAGAAAACCCCAGAGATAAACAGAAAGACAACAGACGAACCGACAATGACAAAGGGGAGCACAAAGACTATATAGACAAAGGAAGCAAGGGTGATTGCACACAGGTGAAACACATTAGGGCGAGGCAGACAATCACCACACAGAAACAGGACCAAGACAGGGAGCAAAACACTGTATATACTATACTAATTGCCAGTATATTTTTCATAACCTGTAGTAGAAACATATAGATAAAAGTATATTAGAGATCTGAATCTTTGTATTCAGACCCTAAAAAATACAGATGGAGATTTTTCTTTCTATTCTTAATACATTCTCCAGCCACAAAATTACAGAATAATTCCTGGAAAGCATTAAGCAAACGGTTTAACGGTGTGTTTGAGATGTCGCTTTTCATTTAACATCTTCTGTCAACACCATGACGTCTATGCCCCCTCCAGCCACCAAGAGAGAACTCACCATTTACAGAGTGACAGCACCTTTATTTGACCATGTACCTCTCCTGTTTAGTGTTTGATTTATGATCTCCTCTGCTTATCATCAGCCAGCTGCCACAACCTGAGGTCCTGTCTTCTCCTCGCTGTGCGTCACTGTATATTGTGTTGTGATGCCATAGAAGTGATATGCCTGTGCTCGGCTGTCACTTGCACTTGGCAAGTGAAGTCTTGCTCTGACTGCTGGATAGTCAGCCCTTAGAGCAGCTCTGCAGTGGTGAGACATCAAAGATTCTGAGTTAGAACTCCTCTCAGTTTTTATCAAGATGCTTTCATTGCTGCTGTTTTCCGTTGGGAAAAAATACTGAAAGTGGCCAACAAATCAAAATTCAAATTGAATTGCAGTGAAGATTTGGAAAGCATTGCTGGAAACATATTCAGTGTCATTCTCTTTGAAATCAATGAATGAAGCAGTGCTGCTTGTTCAACTCCAAAATTAAAGAAAACATGTAAAAACTCAATAAATGGAAACAGAAAATGTTGCCAGGATGTCACTGTTCATATATTTTCCATCCTCAAAAATATTAATATTTGATAGGAAAGGTGTTAGAAGATGATGATTTCCAACTGCACTGCCAATATTTTTTTTAGTAACAGTAAATAAAAATAAAAATGATTTAAAAACTTGGCACATCTCTCTCAGCAGTGGAAGATACCAAATCCAAGCCTCTGAGGACAAACACATCTCATTCACTGTTGATATTAGAAATATGTCTTTATAGAGGTTGAAATTATCTGAGCTGCCTGTTATAAGTAATGTGCTCTATGTTTTAGAAAAATGAAGATACCGCCATTTTGAAGTCGCAACTGCTGCTTTGAGAATTGCCTCAGTTGGAGATGGATGTTAGACACCATCAGTGGGGCTGTTTAATGTTCAGATCAGGTCCATGTTCAGAGAGTTACCATAGAGACGAACACAAATGTGTGAAACAGAGCATCTAACCAGCCTCTCTTTGTGAATCTACTTTCACATTCTCCCTCTCAATCCCTCTTTCGATTTATCCTCCTTCACCAGACCATCAGGACCCTCTGACCCTTCACTGTCTCATTGCCTAAGTTAAGTACATTTCTAAGGTTGTACATATTCACACCAGTCTGTGCCAGTCAAACTTCCTTATACATTATGTGACACATGGTGCTGAGTGATTAAACATCAGATTAAGTTTTCACTTTTGCAAACAAAAATCCTCTCTAGGTTTCTTTGAAAAAAATGTAGACCTGACTAATTATTTATACGTTTCTTACAGTTGCACTGGAGGTCAAGCCATCCAGAGTAACTATATTATCAGATAATGCATCGCTGACGTGTTTAGGGCCAAATACAATAATTTCCGTTTTGTCTGAATTTAGAAGTAAAAAATTGCTGGTCAGCCAGCCTTTATGTCTTTAAGACATGCCTGAAGTCTGACTACCTGATTAGTTTCATATGACTCCATAGATAGATACAGCTGGGTGTCATCTGCGTAACAATGGAAATTTATGTGGTGCTTCCAGATAATATTGCCTGAAGGAAGCATATATAGGGTTGAAAAGTATTGGTCCTAGCTCAGAACCCTGTGGAAGAACCTTTATGCAATCTTTTCGGCTTTTTATACCTAAACCTAAGCAATGTCATTGTATGATTTAATTATTAAAATTCAAAAGCGAAGACAAATCTCTAAAAACATTAATTTTTAAATACTTTTTTTTCATCTTAAATGTTTTTTCCTGATTTCCTATCACCTCATGACCCCTATGATTTCTCTTGGGACCCCTTTCAGGGGTCTTGCCTCCAGTGTGGGAATGCCTGGTTTAGATAATATGGGGAAAAAAGGTTGCTGACTATCTTACAGAATCCCCAAATGATAATAATTAACTTAAAGTAAAAACATGTAACAAGGTAGGATATAGGGTAGATCTTTTCCACAGCTTTTGTTATTAGAAGGACACAAACAGCAGCTACTTGACATCTCATTTATAATGTACTTAAGAGTAAATCAATAAAGATAGACTGAGACTTAAGGAAGAAGATGAGAAGAAGATAAGGAGCAATAATAGGAATAAAGGGTTCAAACAAGTGATGAGAGAAAAAACACATCTTAAACTATCTTCCTTTTTCTTTATCTGTCGTCCTCTTTTCCTTTCTCTCTACCAGTCTTCCCTCTCCCTTTGCCTCAGCCTATATCTGTCTGTCAGCCATTTCTCACAATCAAAAATATCTCTTCTCACTTCCCTCTGAGTTTGCAGGTCGATCTTAGTCTCTTTATTTCTGCTATTCCCTTTTCTCCCCTTCGTTCTTTGTCGATCTGTCTCACTGAGACTCTCTCCGTCTCCACCTTGGCCTGATTTCCTCTCCACTTTGTCTAGCAGCGACAGAAACAGAGAACAGCATGTTTTCTTTGTATTTCATTTGCCGCTATGTCACCAAACCATATCCAAAGAACACATAAATATATCTTCACCAGGAAAATCATCTAAAAACAACATTCTTACTCTCGCAGAAAAAAAAAGAAAGTGCAGCAGAGTACCTGTCATCTTTTTTTAGTGGCACACTTTGTCATTGGCAGATAGAGCCACAGTGGCAGGAGTCTGTCTTTTCTCTGAGTATGTGACAAAACTGACAATCAGATTTTACAGTGGTTTGCTGAGATAAATATAGCCACTGTCACATCCAGTATACAGTATGTGTGATATGAAAACCCTTTTGGGCAGAAACAGTGAAAAGGTTGTAGGGTTTATTATACAAATTTTTTTTCAAGCAGAGCAACAGAAAGTTTTTTTGTGATTCAGTGGAAAGTTGTTGCGTGCTCTCATGATCTCAGCATTACCTGCTGTCAAACACAATCAGGTCTTCAGTTCAGATGTTTTCTCATGTTTTCACTCTCAGCCGTGGGTCTTTATTGCATGTAATTTCCTGTCTTCTCTTATTTCTGTTGGCATCTATTTAAACGGCATAAAATGACCAAAACAATGACAGTTAAAAAAACACAAAAATAAACGACACCAACACTATGTCTGCTACCTCAATGTGGAGTATCTGCTCATACACAATACACATCCAATACAGTGCTGTTAAACATGGGCTGCTGTAGCTCTGGTGACCCATAACTGAATGAATGTGATTAAAAAGTGAATTGTATAATAGCGCGAAAATTGTAGTTAATGTGGACAATCCACGGAATAAGGTGATATTGGCACAGACAGTGTATTGAATTTCCTTAAAGGAGCTACTTGTAGGTTATGCTATAGCTACATAGCCAGCATTAACATTAACTGCTGTATATTTGCCAGTCTTGTTAAGAGCTTCAGTGATTATAGTGTTTACAAGACAATAGGTTATGATATGGCATCAGAGCAGCACTACTTCATCAGGGCAGACTCAACGCTACAGTTACTCAGTATCGGAAAGTGACAAGACAGTCAGTCCAACTGGACTGGGGCTAGCTGGTTAGCGTGCTAACTTCAGGAGAAGAAATATAAGCAAAACAAGAGGATTGTTTTCCACTGTGAGACAGCTTTTGGTGAGTAAGTGAATGAAGTTTGAAGCTGTAACAGTTGCTAATGCTAACATTGGCTACGTAGTGATAGTAAAACTTTCAAATAGCTCCTTTAAAGATAAAAGTTGGGATATATCTGAAGAATACTGAACCTACAAATGATGGACAAACTACACATAACAACTGTCTCCACCAAAATACTAATAAATTTCATACTTTCTTATATTTGCCTGGTGTTCAGTTGTTTTTAGGACTGCATACATCCCCAACAGCCTTCACTAATACATTCGGACAGCCTATCACTATTTAGCCTTATAGAGGTAGAACTGAGCTCTGTGAGCACCAGGTAATAACTCAAGAGGACTCAGATTACCATATCAACATAACATTTTGTATCAACTCACATATACTTAGCTAAATAACTGTAATTTGTCATCTCATCTTCAGATAAGTTATTGCAGATACCTTTTACAGCATCATGATGCCGAATCCATAGTTTTAACTTGAGTTTTTTTGCTTTTTTGGCTTTTTCTCAGGGTTCAACTCTGAGTTACTTGGTCAAATGTATTCTGTGCCTCTGCCTTTTGAGATTTACACAAACAAAATAACAAGTTTATTTTTGCTTCAAGAGCAGCTTTAGCTACCAGAAAAACTTGTATATCTGAAACCTCAATAGTCAACAGAACTGGGGAAACTGCAAGGTGAATCTGAAGACCAACCTTAAGGTGAAGATGTCTATGACCTCTTGTAACCCAGAGAAGTGAAATACGTTAATTACTCTGATTTGATAATTAACTATAACTTATCAATTTATTATTTTAATTTTGCACTTCAATGTTTAACATTCAGATATATGGGGGCCCTTTGGAACTGTTGAGGTTTCACAATCTGGTAATGATGAGACGTGAAGAGGCAGCAGAGTTACTCAAGTGTTATGGTTTTTAATGAAACCATAATGACTCAGTCATAAAAAAACTGGCCTCTCATGTTTGAATTTATCACTTAATATCATTTTGAATATATTTAAGGTAAAAACCAATAAGAAACCAATTAAGCAGGGTTACATCAGCTAAAAGCAAAGGTGGGCAAAAGGGATCCAGCAAATTTGCCAAATGTGTTTTTTTAATATTATTATTATTATGAACTGCCGCTAAGGTGAAATGGAGGTGGGGAATATATTCAGTATATTTATGACATTCACTTTCATTGCTATCACCATTAAAATTTTTATGCCCTTTGCTTGCAATGAATGGGACTTTAGAGTTTTACTTTAGCTTAGAAGTTTCTCTTGTCTCCTGTGATACTGAAGTCAGCTTTATGAGTTTAATTACTGTGACCACAGCAGCATTGCTTTCATAACAAGGTCAAATTACTTACTTAACAAGATAATGGTACGGATAATGCTGAGAAACCTGACTTTAGCACCACCAGTTGACTCTTATTGTCTGTGAATTATTTCTGGACTTTATATTGGAATCGGATTATTTCTACTTTTCCAAAGTTTATTGAATTTTGCCAAAGACTTCCTTCAGTCTTGTATTTCCTTCACTAGTTTGTTCCTACTTTTCCCACTACTCCTCATTATATTCCTGTCAATGACATTAACTTCACGGTATGATCACAGCAAGGTCAAATCTTCAGTTCCAGGGAAGGAAACATTCCCCCCTTTTCTTTCTCCTCAACTGTCCTGTCAGGACAGCACAACAACATGTCGGCACCGACATCAATTTCCCAGGAAGTAGGACACATCAGAGGGATGGAAAGGGGACTTTTGGAGCTTTTAGACTCACCCAATGGGTCTCATTTGTCAATTTGATCTCGCTCCTATCCTTTGAGTATAAAATGTGGCCGTACTACCACCTCAGTCTACATTTGTCAGCCTGGTGACAGCACAAGGTTTGGGAGTTGGGAACCAAAATGAGACACACAGTGTTTGAAAGAGTTTCACACTGACTTCAAAGTCACTGGCAGCGAAGTTATGTGGCAGATAAGTTACATTAAAAGCCTTTATTTGGTCAGGTATATTTGTTAAATATGCAGTCTTTGGATATTGTTTATTGAAATAAACTGTCTATTAATTCATTTTAATGTTAAGCCATTTTCAGTGCTGTATCCAGATGAGCCGGAGACGACGACGACGACGACGACGTAAGAACATCATTGTATTCTATTACTTTGTATTTCAGACCTACTACGTTGACAATTATCATGTCAACACAAGTGAGAATAGATGCCTTTACTTTCACTTTTCTTTCCTTATTTTCCCTGAATTTGTTGCAGTGTTGCAGGAGAAGTGAACCTGTTTCCACTCATGAACTACAGTAAGATTATTAGAATGCTATTATATAATAAACATGTCTGCTTGTACTGGACCGATGATGCCATCTCTGCATGGAAATATACTGCTCTGGATGCATTAGACACATTTTCCCTGATGCTCCCCAGAGTCTGCAGACTTATGACACAGATGCTGTGCACCGCAGTAGGGTGGAATGGGAAAGCATAAATAATTTGTGTGGCTCTGTACTAAGAAGAGGAAAATACACTAAAGTGAAAATACTTATAATTTATTTTATTTAATATTCATGTTTTCATATTTTATTTATAAGAGCTTCAATTAAAGATGATGGGAAATGATTAGAAATTAGTAGAAAAAGGAAAATATCATCCAAATTTACATTTAAGCTGAGAATATAAAGCCTAACAACTTCTTAAACTAGTACAAACATTTCTGATATGTCCATGATGACGGCTTATTATACTATAGCCTTGCAGTTTTTATCATATCATCATATCTTGCTTGATAAATGAGATTTCAAAAGGCATGGTTTTGCAGTGATGGAAGATCTAAACAAACAGAAGAGGATTTTCAGATGACCTTTAGGTGCTTAGGCATGCTGCAATAAATCAGCTGATACCATAAAACACCAAACGCATTCGTGAAACTATAGTGAACAAAACACACAACAAAACAAAACTGCTTGTTCCTTTAACTTCCAGTTGGATCTGTAAGTGCAGACCTGTGAGTATCAGCTATTCAGGTATAGTTAAGTTTAGTCACAGTCCTGAGACGAGACACAATCATTTAATGGGTAGTTGGTGACAAGGAGCTTAAATTGAGATGTAATGTGACTGGGTGATGTGTTTCTGTCTTCAGCACATTTCTGGACTCAAAGGAAAAAGGGTCAATAATCACTTTTTACTGCTCCCGTGAAAATTGAAATAATGAGCTTGGGTGGAAATTCGAATCTCAGAGATGAGGATGAAAGACGGACGAGAACAATTCAAATACATTTTTTATCTGAGGCCGCACCAACTGTCTACTCCGCATCAAAGAAGAGAAAGATGAGGAGGAAAATGGGGGTCGGTCTGGAATATTTTGAGGGTTGATTTGCTGCAGATTTTCCCGCTTCTGACAGTTAGAGGGGAAATCCTGACTGTTGGCTGCTTCGTTTGAAAAGTTTACAGGGTCAGTTTCAGTTTGCACAGACTTACCTGAACCAGTCTTATAATAACTGCGGCTGCAAAAAGCCTGAATAACAAACCCCGAAATACTAAACTACAATTGAGGAATAAAAACTCTAAAATACAAAACAGTGGAGTAATGATTTACTAATACTGATTTCTCTTGGTAAAAACAATGCTAAGATCTTCACTGAAAACCTGCCAAACAAAGAGATCATCTACTCCTCATGACTCTCAGCCATGTCCTCGTTTCCTCCAGGTGCCGTTCATTTGGCTGATGTCTCTTACGTACGCTGTCCCACTTTCAAACAGCTCCATGGACAACATCTAAGAAAGGAGAAATTGTTATATATCTAAAATAAGCAAAAGCAAATCTGAGAGAAAAACAAAATGTATCGTAATAAAAATAAAACCTACAGAAACTAGACACCCAAAACATAATGAGCATTTCTGGCAACATGAACTGATCGTTTAGTCTTGGCAGATGAAGGTACACACATTGAACAAGTGACAACAACACACTGAACAACAGGTAGACTATCACTGCACTCGTGCTGCCGCTATCCACAGGGACACCCGCATATATTTATAATGTATTATTTCTTCAGTGTTGATGGTTCTGACTGAGATGACCCATCAGACTGCTCCAATCAGACGGGATGTGTTGCACCTGTGATCAGCTCAACAATAGTAACATGTCCCGATTTTAACAAGAACACTCCCATTGCTAAAATCCCACATTAACTGTTTTATGGCTGTGGTATCATGTTCATATTTCCTTTTGCTTTTATATCTCAAATCTGACTTTGCTGTTCTACGCAAGTCCTGCGCGCTGCGGGAGTCAGAGTCAGTGTGGGAGATAACTCAATATTTTAAAGGTAAACTACAGCAACTTTTTCAGTAGGTAACATATTCCAAATTAGAGAAACTCAAATTAGTAAATTCTTGGTTTAGAAATTATATGAATTATTATAAAAAAAATTTTATCATGTGTTGTGTCACATTTTATTCCTACCTGAGCAAAGATAAAAATTGTGAGACACATGTAGGACAGATAAGGTTCTCAATCCAACTTTTTTCATATGAGAAAAAAAAGGATTTCTGCGGAATTTAAAACTTTATGCAATGCATGTTGGGAAGTATATGTGAATAACTTGAAAACAATGTTTTAAATGAGATAAATAAATGATCTACTGGACATCTATTGAACTGAACTTATGATTTTAGATTCCGAAAATGAAATGATATAAACCTAAGACTGACAAACTATCAATCTAACTGAGTCAATAATAATAGAAAAGTATATTTAATAAAACGTATGAGACTTTACAGTACAAAGGGTAAAATGAACATGGAGTCAAAATTGGTTTTCCTGCTTTCCCAGAACACAAGGTCACAGAAGTTTGATGTTCAAAGTTATCAGGACTGGCTCATGTTCGCTGAAACTGACTTTGATTTGTTGTTGTTTTAAAGGCTGATCGTTTTGGTTCAAAGACATAACAACATGTAATTGTTGTTTAAGCCAAATAATATAAATTGCAGTTTTTACAGTGGAATTCGGTCCTGCTTTGCACTGCTATTCAAACGACTTTCACTTTTCAGCTGCATGTATCCCAGTCTTAACGGAGACCCACAAATCACAGGTAATGCAGTTCTACGGGAGGCAGTATTTTGTGTTGAGAGAGTTTTACAAAAAATTGATGAGACCGTGTCATTAGCAGATTGATTTTGATGGAGTAATCATGTGTCATGGAGTGCCAACAATCTGCAGGTTAAACTCCAACCAATCACGAATCCAGGTGATTTCACTGATGAGTGCACCGTCAACCAGACAGGAGGAACTAATCAGTGAAATCATCTGCTGGTGTGTGTGTGTGTGTGTGTGTGTGTGTGTGTGTGTGTGTGTGTGTGTCTGTGTGCGCGTGTGTATGCGCAGAAAGAAAATCTGCAGGAAGTGAGTGCAGACACTGTGGAAGCTGTTTCCCTCTGATTTCATGTAAATCTGACAGACAAGTAAACCTCTTCATTATGTGAGTGATGCAATGTGTTTTCAAAAATCCTTCAGGGCTGTGGAAGTCTTCCCGAGGCTTATAGATCGCAGCGGAGAGGCGTCCTCCGAGTCATCGCCGCTTATCCTCCTGTTACCTGCGTTGCCCCTGGATACGGGAGTGATCTCCTTTCTTCTCCTCCCATCATGCCCTGCCTTGTATTCCAGGCACGCAGCCTGGAGTGTGCGTGTGTGGCAATCAGGGGCGTGCACACACAAACACAGCGAGAGGAGAGTCACATACAGGGAGAGGACAGACACACACGACTAAATACAAACACACACACACGCAAGCACACACACACACACACACACACACACACACACACACACACACACACACACACAGATAAGGTGCCAAGACTGTCAGGTTGTTGCATCAGAACAAACGAAGCCCCCTCCGAAGAAAACACTAGAGTTAACTACATTCATGTTAGGGCAGCGTGTGTGTGTGTCTGTGTGTGTGCATATCAATACACCACACTACTACTACTGCAGAGGCTGTAACCGTTGAAAGAACATGAATCCTTGATGTGCACAGAACATGTGTTTGAACTACTGGACTGTGGTTGAAATCATAAACTGCAGGGCATTGTGTGCACACAGTGGCATGTCATTATTTGTATGTGTCTGTGTGTGTGTGAGACTTAGTTGAAAGCGAAGAGCAGCAACATGAGTGTGTGCAGTGAACAGATCATTTACATGACGGGTCTACTGTCAATGGAAGATGTGTGTCAGAGAGTTAAAAGCAAACAGCAACAGTTAGAGCTCATTATTTTCTTTTCATACAGAACAAGATGTTGGCCTGTAAAAAGGTTGTTTATTGTGGTTATGTAAAGTCAGTGAAAATTGAATAAATGAATAAAATAAAATAAGAAAAAAAACAGTGAATGTCAGACATTTACTCCAGCTGATAATAGAAAAAAAAGTTCATTTGCACTTTCAACCATAAACATTTTCTGAGATGTCAACTCAATAAAAGGACCTTGTTTACTGCAGACTGTGGTGATCAGGCGGCATTAAAGCTGCAATAATAGATTTTCTTTTGCCTTTTTTTGGCAACTTGGACAGTGGAATTGAGCTGTGTGAACACAACACTGACATCTTGTGAGAAAAACACACACACACACACACACACACACACACACACACACACAGCAGACACAGAGCAACATCATCCATTTGTAATCGTGTTTCTGGTCACTCAGCAAATGTAAGTCCAATATTCCCTGTCTTGTAGCTCCGTGTTTGGTCTCCACCAGCTCCTGAGGGAAATATCCGTCTCTTTAGCTGCTGAATGCTCCGCTGTGTTCACCAGCTGCTCACTGTGTCTGACTGCAGTTTGCTGTTGAGCAGGTAGTGCACAGTGGCTTTTTAAAGCTTTTTCCCCCTAAAATTGAGCAGTGAGAGTGAACCAAAACACAAAAAGCTGTGGCCCTGAAATCACAAAGACAGACTTGGTAGTGCCAACAAAACCTGCAACTATATAGATAGATGGCGTGCGCATCAAACACATTTCCCTGTGAGTTCGCTTTGATTTTTTGGGATCTTTATGAGAATTGAAAATAAAGTTCTGTGTGTTTGAATAACATCTGACTGCTCAGCATGCGTTAATGACCACCCCTCAGGGAAATGAGGATTGGGAGATTAAAAACATTTTTTTATATTCATCCGTGAAAACAGATAAATGTTCGAAATGATGCGGCACACTCAAACAGAGAGTGTAGAAGTGTGTGTGTAGGATTGCTGACAGTCTGTAGTAGAAGTATTGATTGGGAGCAGATATTTAGATTATGATGATGAGTGATTGTGAGGATGTGCAAAGAAAAAAAAAAATTATAAACGTATACACGAACATTTAATGAGACGACTGCACTTCTAAACAGCTGGCAGCACAGTGGCAGTATAATCTAACATATGCTGTTTCCATCAAGCAGATGATCAAAGTGTGTGCTGCTATTGTGATTGCACCTATTAAGAGAAGATAGCAGTTTATTAGGCCCTCTGGGGGCATTAAGGGAGATGCAGATACGGGCGGAGATGGGGTAAAGACGGATTTTTAAAAGAGCTGCATGTACTGGTTTAGCGTCAATTAATCATCACCACAATAATTATGGTTTTAATATGATTAAAGAGAACGCATTAAACCATCCTCACAGAGGCTGTCGGCAGCTTGTACACTGCAGTTTACAGCGCAGCACTGACGATTTACTGGGGCATCTATACAGTAAGGACTATTAGGCCACTTATATTTGAATGTATGTAATGTTCAAGATGCTAATACTTATTCAGACAAATAGCAGCATTTTATTTTTTAACAAAACAAAATTGAACTAAAGATCAGTGGGTGTCAGGTTTCCATGTCCAGGGATCCATGCCTTTGGTAATGCCCTGACTTTTGCTCTTGTGCCATGAGGTTGACATTTAGGTGAAATGTCTCAACAGCTATCGGATGGATCTCCATGAAATGTGGTACAGACATTCATGGTCCCCACAGGATGAGTCATCGATCAGCTTATGACTAAATACCTGCAAAAACAAACATTTCCGTCAGCTTTAATTGTATTTTACTAATTAGCACAGAGCTGCTAGCATGGCTCTAGACTCTTAATCTTGTCTACTACTGTGGTAGGGCAAACTTTAAAGAGAGCAACAGAAACACACAAAAAAAAGCGACTTCAGTATCAAGATGTATTCAGATTGAACATGAAGCTTTAGCTTAACTTAGCTTTTTTCAGTCTGTAGCTATAGATTTATTTGACACAAACAAAAATCCCACATTTTCCCACAGCACAAGTGCAATATGTTTTGATCAAGCTCCCTCAAAAGAATGAATACATCATTACCTCGGCTCTCATGTCTTTTCCTGCAGTCGTCAGTCCACCTCTCTCTTCTATCTGCTACCAAAACGCTCTGGTTGGATCATCATCTGTAGGTATTCATTTCATTATAACCCTTCTGACACTGTTGATTTGTTAAATTAGTCATTACACCTGCTGCCTGAGGCTAATGTGCTGCTAATACAACAGTCTAAGTAGGCTAACTGTTGGGTTAACTGTTGATATAGATTATCCTTTTTTTCCTTTGTCCTTGTGGACTCTATGTATGTGTTTGTATATGTTGCTCCTTCACTCAGTTTCTTTCTGGCATGTCAGAGGAAATAAACAGTTTTTACAGAATTTTATGAATCTGCTTTTCTTGTCATTGTAGCCTGATAATCAGACTTAATGCAATGTTAATGTACTCTATTTCACATTCATAAAAAAGGACGTAAGAATCAGTTTTTCCCTCTCATGTGTTCTTTGGCATTTCTCCATTTTTGTTAGTTTTTATTTCTTCTTTTTCCAGGTAGCAGGAGAAGCAACTTGTATGCAGCTACATCTTTGTGACAGTGGGGCTCATGGGAAATGCAGTCTTTAGTTTTAGCCTCTTTGAGACCATGCGGTTAGTCCAGGTGAGGTGGCCTGTATTGTTTGCTTGTATTGAATTGGTTTGTAGTGTGTCTTTGGCTGTTTAGGTGAGTTTGATTGTTTGTTTGTTTGTTTGTTTGATGTCTTGGAGAGTGGGGG
>NW_019525091.1:853026-892278 GCF_002814215.2 Seriola lalandi dorsalis | reverse complement strand
GTCTGTATAGCTAAATTAATAGTTATCATAGGACATGTTAAGCTTAGGGAGCTATTCACTGAGTCTGGTCCATTTTCTGTAGCACAAGCTTTGTGTTTATCTTAAATTAAATAGGAAAACATATTTCTCTATATTGAGCATCTTTTAACAGTGAGACAGCTGAAACATGAACTCTGCCAGAGTGTATTTGTCTCAATTTCCTGCCAACGTTCATGCGTTACAAAGCCTTTCTATGTAAAGTGTTTAAGTATAAAGTGATGGAGGTTCAGGTCAGATGTGCATGTGTGTGCCCAGGTATGTGTCCTCAGAGACTTAATCCTGTACTCACACCACACCACAGTAAATCAATGTGACCCAATGTAACCCGGAGCTTTCACCCATAAATCAGAAACATACACGCCTGCTAATGTATGACACCCGGAGGGGTATTTCATACATCAAGTCAGTGTGTGTGTGTGTGTGTGTGTGAAGCCATCTCTCAGAGTGCTTCTTCTTTACCAACGTCTATCTGGTCATTCTTCATTTTAACTCACTTTGAGACAACTGACCCTCCTGCCACTGATGGCTGATGGGAAAATTGCCCTCTTTATGAGTGTGAGTATGGAAGGTCGATATGCATTAGGAATGTCATGCACATGTTTGTGTATTTTTGTGAAGCATGTGGCTGTCGTGCAGGATTACAGCCTGGAGGTAAACTGCTGAAGAGCAGGCTTGATGTCTTCAACATGACCAGAGCCATGGACATTAATGTGCTGCAGCCACAAGAGCATGAATGAGGCCTAACACTGGTGTTAGCTGATGAGGCCTGGCTCATGGTCGGAGTTCCAGCTCATTACAGATGGGGGTGAAGTCAGGGCTCTGACCAGAACCATGCATGTGTAGTGAGTCCATATACTTTTGAGCATAGTGTATTAGTAGTATAGAAGTACAGTACACCACTTTAAAGCATTTAGTAGAGCGTGTGCTTTTGTAGGACTGTCTGTATATAGTGTGTACTAAATATGCAAATATGCTATTTTTACAAAACTTACAATTAGGTGCAAAAACTATATGGTACCGTTCCACCTGGGGTCTACCTGAGCTCTGATCACCCCCCATGATGTAAGAGTGGTAAGGGGGGAACATGGGAAGAAAAGAAGGCGTTTGTCAGGGTTTGAAGTTAAATGGGACCCAAATGCAGACATCAAAAAAGTAGGTATGTGGGGAAAAGACGTCTTAATAACAAAAAGTACTTACAAAAGCTATCCAAAACAAAAACAACAAAAAAACAGGCAGGAACAGAAAATCAAAAAAACATACAAAAAAACACTGGGAACATTCTGTTGAGTTGCTACTTCTCTGAAGAATGTTTGTTCTCTAAAAACTTGCAGGCTGTGTTGCCTTATATACTGTCAGGCAAATAAAAGGACAACAGTTGCTAACACATGACAAGGTTGACTCAATCAGTCATACAAATCTCAGCTGTTCATTTCCCACAGACGGCACAGATAAAACAGGAGAAACAGAAAATCCAGAAAACACTTGGAACGCAGGAACACGAGACAGAGAACGTCACAAATCCAAACTAAGACAAACAGGAGAACAACAGACGAACTGACACAGAGACTAAATACACACAAGGGAGGCAAGGGTAACTGAACACAGGTGAAACACATGAGGGCGGGGCAGACAATCACAAAGGAGGGAAACAGGATAAAGACAGGAAGTAAAACAACCACAAGAAACATGTGAATGAATGAAAGAAATTCCAAAATAAAACAGGAAATCATCCAAAAGTCCAAACATAAAGAGTCCACCAGGGCAAACCATGACAGCACAGACCCAGGCAAGACTCAATATTCGATTTCCACAGTTAAATACATTAATGAACATGTTTAACACAAAGCACAAACAAGTAAAACTTAATATCTAATGGGATAATAAAGATATCATTTTCAGAATATTTGAAGAATTTGTTTCCTACAACATGTATTTAATACAGTCCTATGTGCAGTTCATACTGATATGTCTAGAGATATGTTTATACATTAAGAGCAAAGAAATTGAGGGATTTATGGTGTATATGTGTGAAGCAGCACAACATGTATATGTGTGTTCATATTTAGTTTTTTTTTGCATCCTATGACTTTTGAATCTAGCAGTTTTAAATTTATATTTGTTACATGTATTATCAAATTGCCAGTTGCCTGATGTACCTGATGTAGTTATTGTAAATAAAAAGGTTATATACAGTATATAGTATATAGCGTACAGTATATTAACGAATTAACGAGTCATTACTAGGTGCTTTCTAGGGCACTCAAAGACTCCTTACATATAAAAACAACTTTAACACATAATAACAAATAGTCAGCATTATCTTCACAGAGACATGGCGAAATTTCAAATAAGTTAATGATAAATAAGGTTGCAAGCAGTTAGGAAAACTAAATCAGACAGGAGTTTTGAAGAGGTGTGTTTTAAGGAGGGATTTGAAAGAAGGATGAGAATCAGCATTATGAATATCCACTCGTTTGCTTCTTAATTATCTGGCTAAAATTAAAGCAGTCTATTACAACAGTGCTGCAATAAATCTGACCTTCATGAAGGGCACAATGTTCAAATGGTGTTGAATCAACTTTATGGTCAGTTTGGAGGCTGCAGTTTATGGTGCTGCACATTTAATGGATTTTTCAATCTCCTTTCTTGTTCTGCTCTTTTGTTACCATGACATATGGCTTTGAGTTGGACCTTCCAGATACAGGTGTTTTTATACCACAGTCAGGTGAAACAGGTGACTAACTAGGTTAACTAATTAGGTGACTTGTAAAACCAGTCGGTTGCAGTGATGGTGTGTCGTGAATACAATGTACTAAAGTCTTTAAAAGAATGAGATATTACCTGCTTTTTGATGGAAGCATCAGTATCACTTTCACCAATAAGGGCTGTTCTTAGAATCATGTGATCAATTGCATGCATGACCTCTTCCTTCCTGACCTTGCATGTCAAATTGCACAGCGATGTGGAGAGGTCTGCAGATTTTACAGCCAAAACATTGATTTTCAGGCAGGAAAGTAATTTTTTGGACCAGAATTATTGTTATGATTAGATCTATGCTTTCATCTACGCTACTTTCAAACCACCATGCTGCTACTGCAGGCTAAACAAGGGCTGACAGGGATGAGGATGGTTGTAGCACCTTTCAAAACAGTGTTACGACAAACCATCTTTTTAAGTATGCCAAGTCAGTGGGTGAGAAAAACTGATAGGGGGGTGCCTGCACACACACTTAAAGGTATCGACAGTTGCTAATTGTTGTGTATTCAAGTCGATCTTTGAATATTTAAGTCTTCACTGTTACGTCACGGTCAAACTATATGACTTTAAGCCAGGCGTCGCCGACAGATTCTAGAAGTCACCGACAAAAGCCTCCGATCAGAGGCAAATTGGCAGTTGATCGCTAAGTGTGAACCGGGTCTTTCCCCTCATACCTCAAGGTATGAGGGGAAAGACCCAGGAACCCGGAAGCCTACAACAACAACAACAACAACAACAAAAACAGACAAGACAGAACGTTGTTTTGGAGACCAGACAGACTGGTTGGGGTGGCAGAACGTGTCGCAGGTCAACAAGTGGTGTAGTGTGAACTATACAGTGATCCGACGCCTTTGAAGTCATCTAGTTTGAACTTTGCTTTAGTGTTACAACTTACCCTGGTAGTGGGACAGGTCGTAACAATGGAACTCTATTGTATATTTTATATATTATATAATAATATATTTAACATCAGAAGTTGGAAACATTCCTTACAGGGTACTTTGTATCAAATTTCGAGAGCTCTATCACAACAACTCCGTGAGTTACAGGCGCTGAGACAGGAAGTGTTACAACCATCCCAGGTCTCCCCTTCATATCTGTATATTTTCTGTACAGGTGTGTTTTCTTTGTCTCCAAACATCTGCTAAGGTCGGCAGTGAATACATTACCACATGTTGGCATTCAGTGTTTGTGCAGTTTAAAAGGAGTGTCACATTAAGCAGTTTAACAGCGACGCGAGCCGTCTCGTAAACGTGACACTGAGTGCTTCGCCGGGGAAAGCTCCATCTTGATGAACTGCAACCCTGACATTTCACTACCCTTCACACAGGAAGCTATTTTGCTGTGGGTTTTTATGAAGACACACACACACGTGCGCAGGTATACACCCTAGGGGGGGAGACATTAATCAAAGAGTACACACACATGACAGCGGGTATAATGGGTGTTGCCTTTTATAGTGTGTGCTTTGTGCTGGAAATCTCATTTAGAGTCAACGCTCCTGAACTCCTGAACCTGCTGTCTAATTATAGGACTGTAAAACGGCAGGCAGGGGGAGCATTAGAGGGTAATTCCTGCTGTGTGTGTGTGCATGTGTGTGTGTCTGATTATGTGGCCGCAATATGTCTGAGTGAAGGAGGAAAAGTGTGAGATTTGTCCATATCTTCAGTGCTGCTAATACAGGCAGCGCTCAGTGGTGGCCTATTGTTGGCAGAAATGACAACTGGCTCTATCTTGCCCTGCAGACGGCACGAGAACTGAGCACTGTCTCTTCTCTCCGTCTCTCCTTCCTCCCACCTTTCTTTTCTCTTCTTTCTCTGTCTCTTTTCAGTCCTTATTCTATCAGTGTCTCTGTCTTGAACCAGCCCTTCTCTTCCCTTCTTCTCTCCACATCCTTTCTCTCTCACTTCTTTACTTTATCTTCTCTGCTTTTTTTTTCTCCCCAATTTATTCCTTCTTATATAGCAGCCTTCTAGTTTTCTTTTTTTAATTTGCAGCCTGATCATCATTTCTTCACCTCGCACTCAACGGTTTAAGTACACAGTAATAGTCTGACTTCTCACTGTTGTTTTAAAGGCATCAAACCAGACTTTTGTTGACTGTACTGTAAAACACACTCATCATCTTCGAACACAGATCGAGGATGTAACAGAAAATGTTAAAATAAGGTCATTGTAACATTGGGCTTAAATAACCTTAGTCAACACTTTAGCTATAGAGGTCAATTGGTAGAAAGTCACAAAGTAAATGACATGTTCATGCATTTCATTCCCTTCTGGTCATCCTTTAACTCTGGCCCCAGGGATGGAGTCGGGAAGTTGGAGGAGCCTCCAACTACATGACCGACTTCTTCAGTTTGGATTGGCATGAAACTCTCCTGGCTGAATCAACAGAACAACAACTTTGTCAGAAATATCTGGATCTTTGATGAAAAGTTGAGGGTCCAGACCTGTGGACATGAAAACATGAGGTGAGAATTTATCTATGGCTCCCATAGATATTTCACAAAGAAAAACATCCAATCACAGAACCGATAAAAGCTAAAGGTTGGTATGGTACAGAAAACTGATTTTACAGTCTTTTGGATTCTGGGTAAATTTTGGATGAATTCAGCAGCTACGGCTTCATATGGCGCTCTGATTTGTGCCTCCGGGTCCTATCATACACCGGCAGCAAATTCAAGTCTCCTCGCTAGTTTCATACCAGCACAGTTTCATTTTCCCGTCCAGCGCCCATGTTGTTTAAATAGAAAAAGCATTGTTGGCGCACTGCTATCTTGAGGCGTTGGATAGTGATTGTACAATCAACCAGCAAAAACCTGGTCTGACGTCAGTGGTGCAGCAATTCACTGTTATTTCAAGGAAGCATTACCAAGATAGAAATGTGTGTCTGCACAGGCGCGTGCACAACGTGCTGAAACTCACATCAGTGTGTGTATTTGTGTTTGTGCTGCTTGCTACATTGTGATTTAATTTAAATCTAGAAATAAGGTTGGGATTATAAAGTGGTTTTCAGAACATAAATCTAAAGGGTCATTTCATTATCAGGGAGAAGATCTTTATGTGCTGAGTAATACAGAGAATAATATTAAAATAAAAACTCAAATGGAAGAAAAATACTGAACTTTCACATCTCTATTAGGGCTCAGTCACACCAGCGTTTATTGTGGTGAACGTCTAGATAAAAATTCAACACAATCCCTGTAATCAGTGGATTTACTAAGAGAGTCTAAGCATGGACACTTCATGGATTTCACCCTCAGTGAACTTTGACTGTAGACACAGAGTCCAAAATGAAGCTTTTTCTGCTCCATAAAAGAGAGGTGGCACAGTCTCTATTCATTAAGACAGCGTGGATGGTGAAAGAACTTTTCTGTTTCTCGTAAACAACCTTGGGTTAAGTGTTGGCCGGATTCCTTTAATATAAAAGTAAAAATCAACCGAACATTCATTCAACCGGCAAAATAAAAACTCAGACATGTTTCAGTTCTTTATTAAAATCATCTTTTTAATTCTGTCCTGCTTGCAGTACAGCACATTATTGTCAGTAATGTCCTCACTGGTGGCAGATGAAGCAGAGCGGTGGCAGCATTGTACCACCCTCACTTGTGGTGTGTGTGTGTGTGCATGGGGTTGTATTTGTATATGTGCTCTTGTGGATCTGAAAATGTGTGCATGAGTGTGAATCTGCATGTGTGTGTGTGAGGTGCTGACAATAAAGTGTAGCACAACTAGCCATCATCCCGTACAGTCAATCAATACAGCAGTATTAATACAAGGCCTTGAGGCATTGTTCAGAGGTGTACAGGCAGAAACTGTGGATGTGTTTCCACTGCAGGCTAAAACTGGGCTTGCCAGGGCTCAGGGCCAGTAAATGCTTCAAATATTTCTAAACGCAGTGTTGAAAAAAATTCATTTTGACTATGCTGACTTAAATTAATGAATCATAAACACGTAAAAGTGTAAGTCGGCCAAGGAGGGGAGGATCTCATATCTCAGGCAGTGTTGTTTCCATGTTCTTATATTTGACCATTTAGGAATCCTTCCCGGCTGGCAAAAAAAGGGGAGGTACTGACTATTTTTGTTGTTTGAAGATGTGATTATCAAAAGAAAGCCCTGGTTTGGCCATTTTTGGCCTTAGTGGAAACCACGCTAGCGAGCAGCTTTAGCCCTGCCCCTGACACGTGTCATATCAGCTTGACCAGTTTTGTAAAATTAAGAAAGAAACAGTGTGTTTGTTGTGTAATTCTTTTTTTTTTCCTCTTTTGTTTTACAGCACAGCAGCTTGGCAGACACAACACACTATGTACGTATATCAAAGTTCTTATATATACCGTATAGGTTGGTTGGCAGGGGTAGCTGTGCATGTGTTTTTTATAGTAATACAGCTACTAAAAGATGCAAAAAAAAGCCTGTGCTGCTCGCTACATTGTGTTTCAAAGAGGTCACCCTACTGTACACTGCGGTAGAAACTCCAGGGTCCACTGTGAACCCCAAACAGGGTCGAGAATGTGACCCCTACACAAGTGAGAGCTGTGGTAAAAGCTGCTGTATCCATAAAAGTTTTAATTAGTCGTTAATCTGTAGCCCAAACCAAAAATAAAGGCCCCTCTGGGTAGACAAACACACGCCACCACTGCTACAGTGACACGGTCATAAGACACTCGCACACCCCTCCTCGTTGTCACTTTGTTGAAATCTTAGCGTTAGCTACAGTAGATAGCTAATGGAGGCGGATGGTTGGTCTTAAGTGAGCAAAAACACAGTTACGTACTGGTCTCTGTTTTCGCTGGGGGGTAGGGAGCTGGGCAGGAGGTTAGAGACAAGGAGAGACAGACAAACAGACAAAAAAGACATATTCATTGAGATAATACCGTAAATTTAGTAGACAAACTTATATAACATAGATCTTAGCGTCTTGAAATATACTATCATATATATTTAGATATGCTATTTTTTTTTAGATGAAATAAATATATCCACAGATACTCTTCTTTTTTTGAAAACAGACCAGCTTTACAATTGCAGACACGCACCAAAACACAATGGATAGACATGAGGAAAAAGAGGCGGGGGGGGAGAAGGAAGGATGGGTGGCTCATTTCTCTGAAAAAACACCCGAACTGTCTGTTCACACCGCTAGCAGCTGTTGTGCTGTGCTAATGCACAATTAGCTGTTTATGATAGCTCACCTATGCTGCAGATGGTTGAGCTGCAGCCCCCCTTTAAAAGAAAAAAAAGGGAGGCTGATTCTTCTCAGGTTGCAGAGATTGTTTGTGTTTAGGGAAACAGACTTGAGTTGCTCACGGTGTGAAAGCAGAGAAGCATGTCACACTTACTCCACGCTCTTCCTGGTTTCTCTGAGGTTTGTATAAGCTGTGGATCGTTGACTGAAATAAGCAAAGCACTGAACTGTCTCCAACTTGGCTTAATACAGTCAGCCTATAAAGCAAGTCTATAATTTGAACTAAAGAATTTCCCTGTTGCCAGTGAATATGAGGAAATATGTGTTGATAACACATAATATTTATATTATTATTATAATGGACTTGAAATGAGAAACAATATCCCCAAATGTCAAGATTCTAAACAACATTTTTTTCTAACGCTACCCACCGCCACAAATATATATATATATATATATATGATATATATATCTAGATTTTTTTCATAAAGAAAGTCAGACAAACTCTACACAACAAGTTTATGTTAAAAACTTAAGTTCTCTTTTGTTTTCTTCAGCTGAAGTAAAGTATGGCTCAGATGCAGTTCCAGGCAAACAACATGAGCTGACCAGGCTGTTATGGGAGAGATGGCTCAGGCATTACGACCGACTGAGAAACACAACCAGTCTTGCGTGCAGTGGCTCTTGCCTTAAACTCCACCGATGTCCAGTGTCCTGATGCTGAATTCTAATGTTGGTGGATCTAACAGGCTACTTGGACTAAGTGCTTGACATCGGAGTGTAACTGCTGGTGTCAGCTCGGTCATGGATTAAAAAGCTATAGCTCTTAGTTACACATTTACAAGGTGAGAAATACTTTAATAACAAAAACCAAAATTGCACAGCAGGTGCTACTGTGTCTTTCATACACCATCACTCAGATCCAGCGCTACCTCTTCAAAACCTGCCTCATCCACTAGCTAGCATCCAACTTAGGCACAGTCTCGTTGACATCAAAACGGCACTCACACAATATAATTTTGCACCAATCAAATTCCTCTCCATCCGATCATACTACTCTTGTTAGCATTAGGCTAACCCCATACATTAAATGCATTAAAATACATACCTTCATAGTCATACTTTACACAAAAAATGGCAGGAGCAATTAGCATAAGGCTATAAGTATTTATTTCCCTGCAACAATCTGTCACCGTGTCTAACAAAGCTGTAAAGCTCCACCTAGCATCTCCTGCTCGATGGCAAGCAAACCTGGGTTGGTTATTTTTGCAAATATTTGCGGTTTCCTAGCCTTGGCACCAATTGGACCTCTGACAGGAGAATAACAAACACAAAGATTAAATCAATTTTAAACCGTAACACAATGCAGATTTAATCCTTCAGCAACTACTGCAGACTTACCCTGCAAGATTAAAATACTGTCGATGGTGAAACTGAAGTCTACTCTGTTCTTTACCATCAGAAATGCTACAGTTTCCATCTTCAAGTGTCTTAATTGTTGTTGCAGCACACTTGTTGGCGGCTGACTTTACATTCAGTCAAATACAGGAAGGGAACAGACACTACCTCCATCATTGTCGTTAGGTAGTTGAGAGAACTTTTCGTGTGCACCCAAGCTTGAGTAGTATGGCACAGTGCTTACATTGTATTAGACTTAATATGTGTCTTGATATACAGAACACCATCAATAACAACAACAACTACAACACAGAGGTAAAATAAAGGTTTTAAAGTATAAAATCGTAACATGAACAGAGGGTGGAGAATGTATTGCTCAAGAAAGAGAATAGATGAGTTGACTTGTGAAGTGCGCGTGTCCTTACATGTGAATGTATGCGAGTTTTTGCACTTTTAGGTGTGTGTGCGTGTATTGGCATGTGCGTATTTGGGAGATGACGAAAACTCTGCAAGATAAAAAGGAAAAACAGCAGCTAACGCTGTACAGATTGATGTCGAGCTCTACTTAAGTTTGGCACTCAGCTTTTCATTAAGCCAGCAGAATATCAGTCACAGTTGACTTACCCTGTTGTCAAGAATACAAACACAGAAAAGCACAGACACACAGAATAATCACATCAAGGAGAGAGGATCCAAGAGGGAGGGAGGACAGGAGAGGAGATGACAAGAGAGATGGGGAAAAGATAGACACGCGAATAAGGCAGGAAAGCAGAGAGAAACAGACCGAAGAGAAAGAAAGAAAAGTAAGGGGTAAGAGTATAGAAAAATGCGGGAAAAGATAAGAGGGAACAAAAGAGAAGAGATCAAGAGAAGGTGCATGGATAACACAGAGAAGACAAAGTGGTTTTCACCCTCCTGTCCCTCTAGACAAGTAGGTATTGATCATACACAACAAAGGTGCCTTGGGCGGGCGTCACAGTTCTGCGGGGGTGTAAACAGTTTGTTAAGGAGAAAGGAAAGTAGGGGTAAGCGATTTGTTTAAGGGAAAAAAAAAAAACATAAGAACACTGTTCTGTGTTAAAGGCTTCCGAGAGCAGCAGGCATACAGTACTACAAAGTTCCTGAGCCCTCAGTAAGCATTAAGAATCCTCTGAATACAAACTACTGCTCTGCTTCAACATCCAAAGCCCTTCACTGTCTATAGCAAAGGGATCATCTTCAGTTGTACCACTATATTGTCTGATTTAAGTGTATTGGTTGACCCAGTTCAGAATAGAAGTTGTTGCTGTGGTTGTAGTCTTTCACATACTGAGAGGAATGAAAGGAAACATCAGTAAGCACAAGATTGCTCCTGTTTCCCTTTGACCTACCCCAATGGGGTTTGTTTGGCTTTCTGGTTTGTTTGTTTGTGCAGAACTTCAGGAAAGGGCTCAGTGCGTATACGGTACTGACTTGGCTGCGCAGCCACATTTGCTGCCGGGCAGATTCAGATCCAGATGACCTGCTAAGTGTCACCTTTGCAGGGCTCTCTTATGACTTTTGATACCTTATAGAACTTCAGACCTCACTCTCCACGCTGGAGAAATGGGCCGAGCCCCTTCGCGAGCAAAGGCTCTTGGCTTTGAGGGGTAAGTGAGGAGACTGAGGAAATCTCTGGGGCTGGGGTACAGAGCGCAATCTCTGGTACTGCAGTTTGGCACTTGCCGAAGCCATGGAGGAGGACTGGGGCGCCCCCGGGGTGGATGAGACTACAGAAGGAGAGGATACAGAAGAGGACGAAGTAAGGGGAGGAACATGGATAGGGTGAGATGTGGACGGAGGAGCTGGAAGGGCAGGGAGCGGGGGTGGCAAGTTAGGTATGAGGTTTGGGGGCGGGGATGCTTGCCTTCCTCGCTCTCGATCCCTATCTGTTCTCTGTGTCCGCTGCTGGATGCTGAGGTTTGACTGACTGCCAGATTTAGATGGATTCTGTGAGCGATCAGGTTTGGAGGAGGAGGACGAGTCATGTTTGGGCTTCAGGGGACCACCAAAACTCTGGCAGTGGTGGTACAACTCTTCCTGGCTTCGCGAGGTAACGCGGGCCCATTTGGAGGAATGGGCCTGCGGATGGTGTCGTGGGGAGTGACAGGAGGAACAAGCTGTGTGCCCTCTCCCCTTGTCCTTTGACTTCCGTTTACTCTTCTTCTCGTCCTGTATGTGGAGCTTGTCCACTGACCAGTATCGCCGAGGAGGTGGCGGCGTGAGAGGAGGTGGGGGCCAGTGCGATCCTGATCCCCACCCTCTCTCTCCCCTATCAGCCCCTCCTCCACCACCACCACCAGCTCCACCTCCACTAGACCCCCACCCACTCTCTGCTGTCCCCCACCTCTCTCCTCGCTCCAGGAACAGGTCATCTCTACTGTTGATGCTGCCAGCTTTATCCCTGGAGGGGTAGGTACTGAAAAACCAACCTCCCCCTCCGATCCCTCCTACTGCCCTTCCTTCGTGATCCTCCCAGTACCTCTCAAACTTCCCAAACTCTCCAGAAGAACCATCATCATCAGAGTATATCCCGACTACCTTATCACGTTCCCGCTCCTCATCGGACATTGTCCTTCCTCCTCCGCGCCGCTTACTGCGCTCTTTCCTCCTGTCCTGATCAGAATCCTCTTCATCATCCTCGACTTCGGACTCCCACTCGTGGAAGGACAACCCCTCCTTGGAGTGCATCTCGCCTCTTCCGTTCCGTCCCAGCAATGGCCGCCTCTCTCCCTCCATTCCTACAGCATCCCTGTCGGAGCTTTTACTCTTCCTCCTTTTAGAGGAGACAGGCAACAAGGGCAGGAAGGCAGATGGAATGGTGTCGGAGGATGGGTTTCCCCCTCCCCAGAATTTGACAGATGTCGAGGGCTTACTGCTCGAGCCATGATAGTGCTTGCTATTTCTTCGCCTGTGGTGTTTTTCCTTTCCTCGACTGTCTTCCCCATCATCCCTCTCTTTCTCTTCTCTTTCCCTCCTCTCTTCTTCGCCTGGGATGTTCCACCCGTAGCTTCTGATGGAGCTTTCACTCTTTTTCCGAAAGGACTCTCGCCTCATGGGCGGATATGACGGGAAGTCCGGTGTCCCTGATTTGAGATCCTCTCTCTTTTCAGGATCTCCTCCTTCCTGCTCTGACCTCTTCCGCTCTCTCTTTCTCATCTTATCCTCTCTCTTCCTCTTCTTCTTTGCTTTGCGCCTCTTTCGCTCCCTCTCTCTTTCCCTCTCCTCCCTCTTCTTCTTCTTTCGGCCCTTCTTCCTCCTCTTCCTTTCGCGCTCCCTCTCTTTATGGTGCCTCTTCTCTTCTCTTCCCACTCCTCCATCCCCCCGGCTCGCTGTCCCTCCCCTCCCTCGCTCCCTGTCTCCCCACGATGCCCACCACTCCTGTAATTGGGCCAGTTGGCTGCCAGTCCTCTCTCTGCCATAATCTCTCAGAGGACGTGGCTTCCGCGGAGGGATTGGCGGAGGTGGCGGACTGCATGGCAGTGAGCGTGAAGACATTCGGCGTGAACGGATCTTCCTCCGTGACCCCAGGAGGAGGCTGGACTCCTCTGTGAGCAGATCTGAGTCGTACTCATCATCCACCGTAAACTCTCGATCCCCTGCTCGATACCGGAAACTCAGCGAGGAGTTGTAGGAGCTGTCACTGGAGCAAGATGAGGGGGAATTTGACCGAGAGAGCGAGACAGAGGATGAAGAAGAGGATGAGGACGATGTGGAGGAAGAGGAAGAGGATGAGGCACTGGAGCATGAGGAGTAGAAACGGCATGGGGAGGAGGGAGTGGTGGGGGTGTGTGTAGGGGAGGAAAGTGGGACAGGAAGAGGAGGAGGTGGAGGAAGACGTCGCCCTCTTCTTCCACCTCCATCGCTTGCTCCGTACCTCCCACCTCCTCGCCTCCCCAAAGGGAGTATATTCTCGTACAGGGGACCTCCTGAGCCTTTTCTCCTTGCCTGAGCTAGGCTTCCTCGTCGCCAGAAGGGAGGCCTTCGTGGAGAAGATGGGAGTGGTGGAGGAGGCTTGGAGATTAAGTGCCCTGGGCCTGGTTGGGGGCCTTTAGGCGGCAGCCGTGGCATCCCTGAGGCTTTGGGGCCTCGAGGATTAGCTTTGGGAGTCTGTTGGGGGCCCCCTGTCTGTTGGTCCGAGCTAGTTCCCAGCCCTTCTGGATCTATAGGTCCATAGTAGCGCTTATATTCATCTAGCCCTGTGTCACCTCCTCCCCCTGTTCCACCTGCAACTCCCCCTTGCAGGGTCCAGTGCTGTCCAAGGTTCTGTTGATACTGCTGCTGGGCCTGGAGTTCAGTGATCCCTCCTGCTATCCCCCCAATGCCCACTCCTCCAGCACTGCCTGCGCTCATGACTTTCTCCGGCTTTGGCCTGTTCCAGCGATCCACTACAGCGAGTCTGCGGTCGTGGCGAGGCAAGAAGGTGGAGCAGGGCATGGGGCCTTCCAGCAAGGGGCTATTTGAGGGACCCAGAGCCATTGCCGAGTGTCCCGTAGTTGGCGGTGATCCGGGTAGCATGGATGTATAGGTCTGCCCCTGTTGCTGCGGCTGATGGTGCTTCTGCTGCTGTTGCTGCTGCACCATGGCAATGGCAGTTGTGTTATTCACTGTGGCTGTAACGAGGTGTTGTTGGGGTGCAGTAGGCATGGTGGTCACGGTGTGATACTGGGGCAAAGAGCTTTTGCTGCCTCCTGGTGCCGTCTCATCCTCAAACTGGCAGCAACTGTACATCCCCTGGGTAGAGAGATAAAAGAGAGATTGTAATTAGACCAGCAGGCTGCCAAGTTTTATAAGGAAGAACTGTGTGTGTGTGTGTGTGTGTATCAGTCAGACAGACATGGGAAGAGAGAGCCTGACATCGCCAATTTTGAAAAAGAAACCTACAAGGAAGCTATGATCTGGTGCCTACACAAACCATATGAATGCGATCTTTAGAAAACTGCTACTTTGTGTTTTGTCTTATTCCTCCATATCCAGATCTTTTGAAAGTAGCAGAACCATTTAAAATAATTTTCACTGATTTAATGTTCCCACACATCAAATAGTTATGATTCCTGCAAAAAAACACTGATGAGCTCAGTTTAGAGTAAAAACAAAGACTTCTTGTGAACAGGTCAGAAAATGGTTTTGGTAATAAGCAGAAAAGAAAAAATGAGACATGCAGAAAATAAGCTGCTAATCTCTCCTTCCCTACCGATGTCATCCCTTCAATATTTTATCCTATTAAACATTTGTGTTCATTTATGTCATAACTAGTGTATGAATTATTGCGTTATGGCCAGAAATGTGTTTTGTGAGTTCACAGTGACCTTGACCTTTGATCTTCTCACGAAATTGTAATCAGTTCATGCTTGAGTCCAAGTAGAGGTTTGTGTCCCTAAAGGTTTTCCTGAAATACACAGGGACATAAGGTGACTGCGACCTTGACCGTTGTCCACCAAAGTCTAATCGCTTCATCTTTGAGTCCAAGTGAACATTTGCACCAAATTTGAAATAATTCCATCAAAGTGTTACGGAGATATGAGACATGTGAAGGCGCGTACGAATGGACGGACAGCCCGAAAACATGACGCCTCCGGCCACAGCAGTTGTCGGCAAGGTGACTTGAAAATATAGTACACAGACTTTTTAATGACTCCCCTTAGTTAAAAAATAGTAAAGAATAAGCATTATCTGGGTTCACCTACTCAGCTTGTTTTAAGGGAAGAGCTGGTGGTTTTAATATTTTAACATTAACAATAATCCAACATTACATTATAGCTGCTTCACTGTTGGGTATTTTAATCAGGAGCTGTAAAAAAAAACACAGGATAATGTCTTGATGAAAACCAACATATGACATCTGTGCCGGAGACACAGCGTGTTAAACAGCCACTGTGAATACCTGGCAGAGGAACCAGCTGAACCTGTGACAGGCTGATGCTTCAAGCGAGGGTATAAATTTATCCGGGCTACAATTTCTGTGTTTTTATGCATCTTCTATCCAGTCATTTTTTCCTTTATCTTTATTCTGTCCATTGTATAACCAGTGTGGAACTTCATCGGCTCAACACATTTCACAAAAACAGACTCAATTTTGAAAACAGGAAAATAATTTATCTTTATTCTTTCTCTCAGCATGGTGGGAAATTGCTCGAGGTGGTTTCCCTCTACCTCAGGTTCTCAGTGTCCCTATGTTTCCTATAAAGGCAGACAACAGGGAGCGCTGACCGTTAAATATTAATGAGAGTTTTGGAGAAACTTTGGACTGAGTTTACCAAGCTACTTAGAGTGTCAATTTTCACAGTATCAAACCAAACAAAGCTTTCAGCAAACAGAGCGTCACTCAGCTGGAACAGGACTGGGTTTTCTCCGGCAGCACTGAGAAAAACAATTGCAGAGGGGAGGTGTGCAATAGGACTTTACGGTTTCTGGAGAGGAGTTAAAACAATGGGTGAGAGCAAAAGCAGCAAAACCTATTTTGTCATTGTACAAATAAAACAAACAGTTGCCAGCTTGCTTTACTTAGCCGTAACAAAAACAAGCTTCATGTGTCCTCGGCCCGTCCTCTTCCAGTGCACAAATTAAGATTAAATTTTTATTTCCTTTGATCTTAACTGACCTAGAATTTTCCCACATCGCACAAGGTTAGAGATCTTAGTTCCTTAGATCCCAGTTCCTAAAACTGGCTCTTTTCTGGTGTCTGTGAAGAGAAACGCTGTTATAAAAACCTTTTTTTCTTTAAGCAAGTCACAAGTGAGATTCTAGTGCAGCTAGAAGAGTTCAACAGATTTGCAACAGCAATCAATTTGTTTGAAGAATCTCCTGGGAATGAAAGTTTTTTTATCTTGAAACATGAAGAAGACGAGAGGTCAGTACACAAAAATCTGAACACATGAAACCTGATCCTAAAAAAACATAGTAAATAAGTAAAAAATGTCTTCAAAGGGAAAACTTTGTGTTAAAGAAAAAGATTAAATATGGACATTATCTTCTCATTCAGACCGAATTCCACATTTTAGGGTAATTTCCTGTAGTTGCGATGGCGAGCCTATCGAAGAAGCCCAACCCCCGACATGCAGACTATTGGCAGACGCTGCAATTTACATTGTCCCCTAAACGCCTACCATGCGGACTATGCCTACACACTACAATTTCCAGATGTTCCCTAAATGCCTCACATGCAGGCAATGGGTAGACAGAGGGGCACATCAACAGGGGAACTACTCAGAGCAGTTTTGGGGCAGCAGCTGTGCACTGTATAGTCTTTATGGGAGGTTTAGGGGGGGTTACGGTTGTCATTGCAAAATGTGCAATGGGGGTCCCTTTGGGAGCCCCCTTTTTCCCCTTGAGGGCCCAATGCATTTGCCCGGTTTGCATCTCCCAAATGAGAACAGAGACTCATTTTCACGTATCTCCGTTATCTTGCTGTTATTTGTTGGCACTTGAGTTTAAATAAGATTGTTCTCACTTGGTTTTAATGAACTTGCTTGGGGAGAACACTCTTTAATCACCAGTCTGGCTTTTTCCATCTCTGCTGCAACACTCAGCAAAGCTTGACATGAATAAAACATGAAATGAAAGAGTCAGAAATGTGCGTAAATTACTATCTCCTCACAGCATCTTTTTATAATTGTGAACCCCGTGCAGAAGCAGTCAATTATAAAACCATGTCAGATGGCCAACTCCGTCTCTACTGTGCCTGGGTGTTCTTTCTCCTCACCTTTGTATATTTACACCTCACTGTGGATAGATGGCATTCAATTAGCAGCACTGATGATGGACCATACAAATCACAAAGCATCTATTATTTCTCATATGTGGAGATGATTCATAACATCCACAGATATCTGCCGCATCTTAATGACAAAATGTGTGGGGCCTCCTGTAAATCTCTGTTCCCCACCGGGACACAGATCTGATGGAGAGACTGTAATAATGGCCCTTCCGGACACATGAATCAGCAGTCCCAGCAGCAGAAGTGCTATCACAGTCTCCAGAGCATGGGGCGCAGCACACTGTGAAATTGAAACTTGGGTGAGTCACTGATTGGGTTAAAGCAAGCCACAGAGGCCAGATGCAGAGGCTTTAAAGCCAGCACAGCATATAGCTCGGGAGATAGAAGCTAACTGGTCTTGGGAGTGCCCTTAGCATGGAATTGATGTTTTTATTCTCAGAATGAGGAATGCTACAGATAAGAGTAGAGTCTGCTCAAGCGAGAAAATATGCTGCCACGCTGTAGTCTGAAGAGAGGTGAAACTGTGCTCCAGAGGCTCTGCAGGGAGCCGACAGGAGGTATCTGCACAGATATCACAGACTACAGGGAACACAATGGATTTTCACCTACATGGTAAATATACTGAACTGTAAATTATGAATAAAACAATGCAGTGTGTTCAGTAAATGGCTTTTCAGCCTTATATCGGTACATACACAAGACCTGGAGTTTTGCTGCCCAAGCCTGTATACGTGCTGCCTGCAGGTGGGGTTTGATACTGAAATTAAAGATCACTATTGACCATAAGATAAAACCTTTATGTAACACGTTAATTTAACGTGTCTCTCCTCTGCACCAGAGCCCCACAGATAACACACAACAGGAGCAATGACACCAGGTTGCAGCTGAACAGCTAACCTGTTTGACTGTGGTTATTCATAGAGATGTTACAGTCGCACTCTGCTGCAGGAGTCAAGTTACTGTTTATCTATTTATAGAGAATACAAACCCAACTGAAAGAACAGTTGTCACTTGGTTTGCCAGGTTCTAAAGTTTTTGCTCTAATGTCATTGTCTTCATCTCACATCAAAGCAAAGTGGTGAGTCAGGTTTCATTTATGAAGCAACTGCTTTTATTTTAATCATTGTAAGATTAAAGATTTTGTCCCTCTGGGTTTTATAACTAGCTAACTAGAGCTTTGTGCGACACATATCAAGCTTAGCGCTACATTTACTGTTGTTAGATAATGTTTTATGATTAACTGGCAGATTTTATACTTAACTTTTATATTAAAAAAAGTCTGTGGACAATGTGTCAGAAAGAAAGAGCAGCAGCAGGAGAAAGAGAGTTTGTTTTCATGCTAGAACATTACCATGGGTTTGGTTTGTGCTTGTGTTCGGTTGGTTCAGGTTGGGCTGAGACCGGACTTTCCAGCCTGTGTCGGACCAACAATCCTTACAATGACCGCCATTCACCCTCACATCACTGCAGCAGAATGTTCTTTATTTCTTTATTGATTCCCGGTGATTAATCAGCACCGATCATCTTGATTTACACACTGTGTAAACGTGTCTGGTGCTTCACGTATTTTAAATGGGCTGTTAATTTGAAATTCCGCCGGGTAGAGTGCTGTGTTCAGCACATGCACTTTCTGCTCGATGTGCACTGTCAATATATTACTTCTCATGATTTAAACTCTCCTTTCCGTGTGTTGTTTTACCTAATCTGTGTACAACCTTCTTGTTTTATATCATGATTATTTTTTCCATGATTTTATTGAAATCCATCTTTGTATAATTAAATATTAAAAGCATTAAAAACACTTAGCTGTGGCCCTATGTGCATAGTTTGAATTGCAGATAATTCAGTGTTTTGCAGGTTAAAATGAGTCTTGATTTAATTAGACTAGAGCGGTCTCCTCATATTTTGGAAGCATAATGTCAGAAGCAAGAGTTGTACTGTTAATGTCCTCTCACTACTTTTTAGTGCAATTAAAGCTCTCTTCTGCTGCGCATAAATTAGCAATTTTCTGTGCTCCGTCAGGCGGGAGGAGATCATAAATCAAAACCTTTGTGTTGTCACTCCAACATTGTGGTGTTCGTCTTACGACCAGCGGCACGTACACACCGAGCCTTCCATCACAGCGTCTTCTGACAAACAACAATATCTCCCCGGTGCTCCATGAAGCCTGCTCCTCACCTCGACAGTCTGTCCTCCCCTCCACCTTGCCACCCGTCCTCCCTCCTCCTCTCTGTCCATAAGTTTCTTTCCCTTCCTTCCCTTCTCTTTCTGGCTACCCCCCTCCCCCCCTCCCCCCACCATCACCCGCTATACTCCACTGCCTCTGCCATCCAAACCCACAGCTGTCTCTTCAGCTGGACTTTTTTTCCTATCTCTTCTTTTCTCAAAGTTTCCCTCCCCTCGCCTTCCCACTTCTGCTCACCTGCCCTCCCCAATCACACCGTTCATCTATTTCCAATCTCTTGATACCTACCTTACTTATCTTGTTCCTTTTTTTCCAGTCATTTCATCCCCTTTCTTCTCTTATAACTTTCATCTCCTTTCATCCATTCGCTCCCTACTTTTCACCTCAACCCCTGTTAAGTCTTTCTTAGGACCTGTATTAAATATTTCCAGGACCGTGAGCTGGACTCACAGAATCTGTATTGGTTTCTAAACTAAAAGAGCTGTGCGACAGCTAAGTGATCACTCTGACCCTTGGACCCTTCGGCTTCCCTCTCGGTGTGTTGCCAAAGATAAATCCCATTGATTCTGCTCGTTTTGGCTTCACCTCCTTGTCCCTGCTGAGTGCCAGAAACAAACACTGATAGTGAGTAGCACCTGCTTCTGTGCAGTCCATGTTGATTGTGATTGAACACTGTTCATTAACCTTCCTTCATCTATATCTCCATTCTCCTGAATGAAGTGGACCTCAAGACTGCAATCAGTGAGGGAGCTTAATTTTCAAGTCGGCGTGTTCTCAACAGGAGATGCTAAGTTTAACCTACGTTTCCACACCTCTCAGTCTATCTTAACATCTGCTCCTGCACAAATCACTTACCAATGCTCCTCAAGCACTGCAGCTTATTTCACTGATTGGTTCTACCTTCTGAGGTTGAGTGTGCAAATCAGTGGGATCAGCTGCTGTAGTGTTTGTAGTGTCACAATGAAAATGTAAAACCTGTCATGCCTCAGAGTTCACTCCCTTTGGTCTCCTCACCGCCTGTCAGAACTTTAGAAATGTTTTTCTATCTGGTGCAGGTAGATAATATTTGTACCGTGTGTTGAAACGTGTCTCTGGTATTCTTTCATCGATCTCCAGGACAAACGCGCCCAAAATAAAGAAATGCATACCCATGAAGAAGGTGGTGTGATATACATTCTAGGAAATGGTTCTATGAGAGCAAATCTACGGGAAAAGGCCATAGGGTGTAAAAGGCGTATATTAAAAGATCGATCTCAGGATTTTATGAATCAACATTAGATCAAATTGATTTGAATTTAAAAAATCATTTTTTCTGTATTCAGTTTCTGTATTAGAATTATTATTAGACTTAACTTTGTTGTTAATGCGGCTGATTGTTTCTTTGACCACAACTTGCGGCTGTTTAGACAATTAAATACATGAATCTATTCTATTCTTTTTTTTTTTTGGTGAGCTAATAAACTGAGGTACTTGTTTTGGTCTATGGGGAGGGGGGGGCTTTGGTGTCTCCTCTCACCCTGCTGAGAGCCAGAAGGAAGTCCATCCCACCAGATCGCTTCACACAGTGCCGCAGCTTCCAGTACACCAGATGCTCCCAGGCAAATACCAGGAGGCTGAGGCCCATGGCCACCAGCAGCATGTAGAAGACCCCCGCCATGTTGTCAATGTCCAGTTTACTGCTCATCACCTGGAGGGGAGAGGAGATAGATGGGTGAAGACAGGCGGTAGGGAGAGGAATGGGAGACGTTATAGGAGGTGAAAGAAAGAGAAAAGTAAAAAGCAGAGGGATGTAAAAGGAAGGGGGTCGAGATGAGACAGGAGAGTGTATTTATTACTAACGAGGGCCAATTTGTCTCCCAGACAGGAGATAAAAAGTTAATTACATCTAGCAGTACAATGGAGAATCCTTTGCTGTCACTGGATGTCAGAGCACCCATCTGTGGTATTTTAGAGCCCCTGCACTCAGAACGCTGATGCAAAGACCAAAACATGTCAGTCACCACAAAATATCTGGTTCCCATCAAACAAAGAGGTTTTCAGGCAATTTAATTTATTCAGTTTCAACATTCATGGCTCTCTTCAGCAGCCCGCCTGCAATTATTCTCCAATCAATAATTATTAATGCTTGATATCAAAGGTTTTGGTTCCTGTGGGGGCATTTGCAGCCAGTGTGAGCACAGGCATTTATTCAGGGCCATGTTGTCTTTTTGGTTGTCTTGCTTGGCTAAGTGGGAACAGTGTAATTTGAACTCGGATGGCACCAAGTAAATGAGCACGCCCATGCTTGAAAATTGTGAGTCGTGGCCCTCTGCGATGTGGCCCGCAGTACGGTTTTGTTAGGGCCGGGGTTATAATCAAAACCAAACACAGGAAACAACCACAAAATGCAGGGTGACTGATCGGCAGAGTGTGGATGCATAATCATGTAGAAGGAAAACGAATATCAAACCTGAGAAGATGACGGGTTACCAGAACTCAATAAAAATAAAATAAAATAATACAAGTGCAATAAAAATACTACTTTTGATTACATGTAGCTTATGTTTACAAGCTCTGGTTTGCAACTGGAGTGCAAAGAAACAGAAAGTTGGGATTCCAGGACGCCTTTAACCCTTTAATATACAGTGCTTCCACTTTGTTTTCCATCATGAAAAAAATCTGCCTTTACATACTGTAGAACACTATCACAATTATCAATGATATAATCAGTTGTTAGGGTAAAATTTATTTGATCTAATCAAAAATAACGCACAACTAGCATAAGTAGGACCTGAAAGTGGCTTCATACACTTTAAGTCTTCTCTTCGCTTCACTGATGTGATCTCTTAAACGTTTTCCTTTCAGATGTTTGGTAAGGTGAATACAGCCAAATAACTGTCCTGTAAAGTGTTTCTCTTAAAATTATTCTACATTGGTTTTTATACACATAATTGTTTTCATTGTTTTATCCGTTTTCCTTCTCTTTGAAACCCATTGATTTTATGTCTTGTCTGTAATATTGCTGCCTTTGTCAAGCACTTTGTAACGAACATGGGTTTTGAAAATTGCTCCATAAATGAAGATTATTATTATTATCATCATTATTATTATAACTTCAGTTAGTCTGGTGATTGGTTTTCGTGATACCTAGTTAACGGCCAGTGGGAATACAAGCAAGAACATTACTGAGGAAGTGCCTGTGTCTGGTCTGTGGTCGCGGCAGGTTCAGCACCATGGACAGCGCCTGTGACAAAAGGTTCTCCCCAGCAAAAATGGGAATCATTCATTTTCACTATAATGCCATTCGTAAGTAACACAATGACAGAATGTATGGCTCTTTTAGTCATGAGTTTGGAACACTTTCTCTCATAAAACATCTAAAAGCAAAAGTCTTATCAGATGGGGGACCCTGGGACAAACTCTTATCAAATAGTGGTCCATTGTCTAGTTTGGGTCAGTGGTTCTTGATGTCAAAACGTTTGAGAACAACTGGATTAGACTATGTTCAGTTCCTTCCAAAAGTAGTGCAGAGGATGAATGTGTACAAGGTTGCTGGAGAAAAGGTGTAAGAAATCATACCTCAATCTTATCGTTGTGGCAGATACCGGACAGCCAGAGACGCTCCAACATATCAATCTCATCTGCAACAGAAAAGGTAGAGGGAGAAGAGGAAGATTAAAGAGAAGAGAAGCAGAGAGAAAATGAAACCACAAGATAAGAAAGAGGGAATCAAAAAAGGAAGATCAGGGATGAAGGAAGGAAGAGACAATTGGTGGAGAAGGAGTTAAACCAGCACTAGAGGAGAAAATAAAAGGGAAAAGAAAAAATGAAAAAGGGGATTGCCGCCCCTTTGTTATGAGAGGAAGGTGTTTGATCCCCTGAGGGAGAAGAACGAAAGAAGCAAGAGAAGGAAAAGCGAGTAGATGAAGAGAGAAAGAGGAGGAATGGAGTCTATTGTGTTATTGCAAAAAAGAGAGGGACAGATGATGAAATGTAGCACAGGGGGAGAGAAATGAGAGGAAAGAGTGAAACCTTGTTTGTATGATGTAAAAAAAAAAGGAAGAGAAGAAGAGACTGGTGGTAAATATGAGGGAATATTTGTGCCCATGGTGGTAAAAATGACACCCCAGTTACTGTAACTGTACTAATTACAAGCACAAGACTGTAAAGCATGAATGGAAAATGAAAAATTAGAAAAGGAGGGAGAGACCTGAAGAAAAGGGAAAGGTGTTTGCAGTGAAAGTTATCAAATCGAAAAGAGCAAGTGGGAATTACAGGAAGTGACTGGAGACGGAGAAGCCCTTTGAAGCAGGCTGTGAAATGGCCAGGCGTTTGAGTCGGGCACACCAAGGACAGAGCCAAGCGACAGCGCATGGGAGAGATGGGGACACACACACACACACACACACACACACACACACACACACACACACACACACACACACACACACACGTAATAAACACAGAGCTCCGGCGTAATGGCACTCTCAGCGCTGGCCATTAATGCGTTCATCAAGAAGAATGAGGGAGGCAGTAAGGAGGGAAAAGCAGGATCAAATGTACAGAGAGACTGATGCAGACAGATGTGCACCGACCCGGTGTCCAGAGGACTACTAAAAGTAGCACACGCACACACTGACATGCAGACACACACAGGATCCGAGTCAAAGGAAGTTCCAATCCCCTGTGCTCACAGTTACAATATTAACCGACCCCTGGGTTAATTAACGGCGTCTGGAGACCCCTGAATAAAGCCCCGGCGCACAGATTAGACCACCACGGCTCGGCCATGCTGACTGAAATGTCAAATCTGCTCAAACAAAACATAAATCTCAATCCAACATGTATCACTGCGTGCCACATTTCACTTCCCCAACAGTCATGTGTGGGAATTCAAACCTTCCTTGACAGCTGAATTAAACGGGGCTCAGCTCGATCGACCCTGCCCGCTCTCACTCCGCTCCCTGCACTGATCCCTGACAATAGACGCTAATACGCATGTTCATTCTGTGTGTGGCTCCCTCCCATAATCTAATTCATCGAGTCTCAATGAGTGCTCGGCTGATTTCTCTCTCCCCGTCCGGCTCTCCGCCTCTCCCCCTTTATCTCCCTGTAAATACGTTAATCATGGCAGTCAGCGGCGCATAAAGCTGCTCTTGGGCAGAAATCTTCCTGACAAAGAACTGACAGACAGGCAGAATTTCAGCTGGATCTTCTCTCACCTGCTCCGAGGAAGGAAAATACCACAGAGTAAAGAGGGGGACTCGTCTCCACGAATGAAAGGAGCAGAAGAAGACGAAAAGCCAGACCTTAAAATAGATTCCATGTTTCATTCTGTTGATTTTTGACAGTTTAGCTGTGATTTGGGAACAATCCAATTCAGTTTCCTTCAATTCTATTCTGACACAGTCAATGTGCCTGTCTCCTTTTAATAGCTTTACATTGGTCAGCAGTGATTTAAAGCCTTCCCATTTTCAATCCTCTCAGGAGCATTATAAATAATGTCTTCTTTATCCAATCTGTGCAGGAAAACGCATTAAGGGAAAGGGTATTATGCCTTGGAGCAGTTTTATAAATATAGTATCACCTGGAATTCTTCCACAAGGAGGCCTAACCACCTCAAATGGCTTCTTTCAGTGCAAAGCAAAGCTTATTTCCCAGTCAGAACTCAGAAATAAAACAGCGGCGTGTCCTGATGAGTTGATGCCAATCAGCCTGCAGTGAAAGAATGTGTTTTGAAATACATCAGATGCCACCAGTGAGCATTACCCTTAACGATGAACCCAGACAGCCTATAGAAACCTAATTTAACACTTGAATGAGCATTTGTTCGGATGCATAAAATTTGCTGTTTTTATGTTCTCCTGATAGCTGACCATAGCTACTATCTCTCCCTTACTTGCCCTAAGAAGTTAATTGGCCACTCTTAAACTTAACTATAGAGTTGGAGATTAGAAAATACTAACATAAGCAGTTTTAGCCCCAGTCGTCTTGGAGGGCACTCACAAACACTTTACTCCAGACCTCATGAACCATAGGTACAGATTAGAACCCAGATCGACTGGTAAAACCAAGAGTTTTCTCTTCAGGCTGAAAAACCCTCTTCATTAACAATGACTGCTAATGCTACACCAATCAGCCTGTTAAGCTCTAATTCATTCTAATTCCTAATTAATGAACAAGACCCAGAGTTTCTCAAAACAACTCTGCACTGTTAGCCACACTTGGCCAGAAAACCACCAGAAAGTCACAGTCTGATTTAACGTAAAGAACTAAATCATCAGCAAATGACATGATCCCGAATTCACAGCAAATGATTTTATGAACAAAGCTTCAGTTGTAAGTAGGGAGTCATCTTGAGTTGTGAGTTTTTAAGAGAGGTCTTTGTAGAAGCTGTTAAGCTTCATACCTCTTCGGTAGGTTTCGTTTACTTTGGATTCATACATATCTGAGTGTATGCAGGTAAAGTGGTTTTGAGTAAATATATTTTTTTAATGTGCAAAAAAAGAAGAAAAATTTAATATATTCAATCTTTCAACTACATAATAGTAATTTCATGCATTCTGAACCAAGACAGAGATTCCACAAATAAAAGTGATGATTTTGGGAAAGCTTGTTTTTTTTCTGTATATAGAAATTGAAGCAAGCTTGTTTTCTGTTTTTATTTCAAAGTTGGTTATATTCATATATGATTTAATGTTTTTACCTGTCCTACTTAGATTGGATTAGATTTTATTCTCAGTGACACTCTGGACTGCAGCAATATTCAGTATATAAATAACTGCGGATGAGGCAAAAGTGAACTTTTCTGGGAGAGAAATATTGGACAGCAAAACAGTTTAAGTTATTGTAACAGTTCCTTTGTGAGTGACAGAAGATAATGATATGAGCTGTGGTTATTCTCACTGTTGTGTCACAGTCCCTCTATCGCTGAAAAAAATTGTTTTGTCAAAACTGCAACCAACCTGAGAGACTGGAGGTGTTTTCAGGGTGAGGGAGATGGGAGAGGTGGTGCGTGTAACGGAGGCGCTGAAGTCTAATTGATCTCTAAGGAAATGGATCCCTGGAAATATTAATCTTTTCAAGGGTACTTCTGCAAGGCACTTGGAGTTATGGGGTATATGAAACTTCCAACAAGCCAGTGCCAGAACATTTTGTCCGACTGCCAGAACAATTTCAGTTTTTACAACTGTCTCATCTTTTATACCCACTCTTCTTCTAACAAAGAGACATTGTGAAGGGACTGGAGTCGACCTGGGAGTCTAAATATTTAATTTACCAAAATCAGTGTTGCTCAAAGGAATCCTTATAAGCCACCGAAGGTTAATGTTTTAAAGGAGATACTGTGGAGATATGTTTTTTGAGATACTGTGCAAATTTAAATACAAAGGAAAACAATGCCATGTATCAGGGTTAAGAGTCCTTTTTTTCAGACAGACCAGTACCTACTCTCACCACACAAGCTCAGAGTTATCAGCACCATACAACACTGAGCTGATAATGTGCCAACAAGTGCCCAGGCCCAAGAGAGGGAACACAAACACCTGGAGGATGCACTTAACACATGTGGATACCCTCACTAGACATTTGTGAAATCAGCCACAAGATTCAGGAAGAGCACCAACACTGTGGTTAGTGAAGAAAATAATCAAGGCAAAAACACTGCCATCCCATACATGTCTACAGTCTCTAGGAACCTGAGGAGGATCTTCAACAAGCATCCAATCCCTGCGTTTTTCAAGCAAAGTTACACACTAAGACAAAAACTGGTACATCCAAAAGATTGCACACCCACAAAAGCAGTAGTGTATGCCATCCACTGCAGTGAGGAATGCACAGACCTATACATGGGGGAAACCACTCAAAGGCACTAAAGAAACGCATCGCTCGATACATGAGGGGTTACTCCTCAGGCCAAGAATCAGCAGTTTACCTACACCTGTAGGATAAGGGACACACCTTCAATGACAACCATGCACATATATTAGAAAGCGAGGACAGGATGTTTGAAAGAGGAGTGAAGGAGGTTGTCTACATCAAAGTAGAGAAACCATCTGTCAACACAGGAGGAGGTCTACAACACCATTTATCCCCTACCTACAATGCTGACCTTTCATCTCTTCCCAGGAGATTTAACAACCATTCACACTTGTCACTAATGTGACTCCAACAACTCCAATGACTGTCGTTACAACAGCCAGGAGCATGAACGAACCAAATGACATCAATGGCCTTGACAATGATCCCATGGAGGTTAAATAACTAGGTCTCCTCACTAGTCAGTCAGAACTGAAGAAGGCTCTTGGATGTGGGTTGAACCCTCTTCAGTTGCCCTCGATTCATCTTTTCTTGAACAACCATGACCTGGATGACTGAGAGTCTTCACAGACGGTCCTTAATTGGGAGATTTTTTGCCATTTTTAGTATTTGTTTCTTCATTCTTTTATTCGTTTTTAGATGTTAATCCCAAATGATCTGCAGTTTTTTGTTTGACTGTGGAACTAAATATGAAAACAAAATTGCAGTTTCAGAGAAACTCTATTCTCGGTCTATAAAATTAAAATCAACATTGGGGTCTCTGAAGACTCAAAGCCATCTGAACAAAAAAGAATGGGAAGAAAAAGGAAATCAATTTCCCAAAGGTGTACTGTGCTGTTTTGGTGTGTTCCACCCTTAGTGTTGCTTAGCTGTTTGCATTCTTCTTTTTATCATTCTTTCGGTGCTTTTTATTGGCTTTGCTCAGTCAGCATGAATCAGTGTGAGTGACACAAAGTGGTAGTGGAGCAGAGGCGAACTTTGGATACAAGGTGCTGAGGGATTTAAGTCCAGGTGCAACATCAGCAGTTGTAACAGAACAGATTCCTCCATCTTTGCAGTGTCACTTTGAAGACGAATTATTTCTTGGAAATCTGTTGGAGCCAAGTGGGACTTGATACACAACTGCCTTGTCTTCAATAGATTTTCCTTATCATAAGTAGGGCTGTGCATCTTCTCTCTTTATGTTTTAGCAAATGCAGGGTCAGCAGCGCTCCAAAAAGAGAGTTCAATGGGTAGTTAATACTACTACAGTTGATAACTGAAGCAAAACACAAATACCATAAATTCTCACGGTCGCTGTTAAGTCCAGGACTAATCATTAAGGGAGTGATAATATCTGTGGATGGCCTAATGCACGACGCCACACATTCTGTCAGCAGAACAGAGTCATGTCATACTCATCACTAAATATTTCTGTTAAAAAATCTTTATACAACCAAGCACCTAACTGTTGTTTCACTCCAGTTAAAGGCGTTTTATTTGAAGTGTTGATCCATATGAAGATATACTGTATTTGTGGTTTGAAGAACCAAAAACTTTCTCAGTGTATTTTCACATCTCCTCTCTCAGTAGCCAATCAGAAGAGAGGCTCATCGCCTTCTTGGCTGACTTTTTTCAGAGTGATTGACTAAAAATATAGCAGATATCAGGTAAAGACTCAAAGAAACCAAATCCTGTAAGGTCGGACGATTGCAGGTGGGCGGGGCTTGGGGCATGGCTGGGAGCAGTGACTGCTTTGTTGTGACATCACAGATTTACAGAAGTCCTGACGGCTCCTTTTAAGGCTCAGTTTCCGAATACAGGCTGTGTGCATTTCTCAGTGGACTGAGCGTTTTGATACTTTCACAGTATTAATATAGAACCTAGACCTGCTTTATAATCAAGAGACACACGGTAATCTCAATTTATACAATATGGGGATATAATATATCAACACTTCCTGCACATTTTCCACATTTAAATCCCACCAGGAAAGGAGGGGCTCTGCCCTTGAAGCTATTGAAGGACTTTTAATATGAAAATACAGTAAGTGCTGAATTTTAACTGAAAGTAGCTTATCACAGATAAACAACAACAAAGTAGAAGAAACTGGAATTTGTGTATGATTAACAATTATATGTTTTTAACAAAAACATGTATACTCATATTTGAGTAAGACATGAAATGTAGTTGACATAAACATAAACAAGGATGAAGCTCTGTGTTTGCATCAACAGCAAATTAAAACAGGGGTAGATCACACCGCAGGGAGATGAGTTACTAAAATATAATACAGAAAGAAACTACTATAAGCCCATTACATAAAGTATTTCTCTACAGGTTTTCTCTCTAGCTAAGATTTCAGATAGAGGCTGAATATATTGAGATTTGAAAAATGTTGTATTCATCCATATCAACAGTTTTGCTGTTGGTGTCAAATAGCAAGATGTCTCATTTAAAGGAACAACTTCCACACTGTGAACGTTTTCTGTATCCATGTGCTGTCAGCCTCCAGTGTTTCTTGCCCCTGGGAACTGCTGTCACCGCCGCCACTGAGGCATTTTCCACCCGCTTCTTGAGCTCACTAATTGCGAACAGGCTAAATTGCTCCCCAGAGGAGCCAATTTGGTGACTGACCATTCATGTGCTAAAAAAGGAACCAAAAACGCTCTGACAAAGAGATGTATTATGAGGTAACAATTACAGGACCTGTTGAAGGCCACATCGCACATGTTGTGGATAATTCATGTGATGTGTCATTTGGCTCGGTCATGAAGTTGCTGTGGCACATGCTGAGTTTCTGGATCGCTAATTTAGAGAGTTGATACACTTCAGCCAAATCAGTATCAGCCCAAAATGTAAAATGCAATTTAGTTCATTCACATTCCTGGATAAACGATGAGAACATTATTGAGGTTTCTCTCTGTCATGTCTATGTCGACTGAGTTATCTCCACAGTTCAGGATGAATGTGTGGGTTGTTTATCATCCTAAAAAACCTGCATAAATCATTGCATAACTTTTAATATTTGTGGAAATTGTGATTTCTAATACAATTTTTATTTCACCTCCATTTCAGTGTTGTGTAAGGTTTTAAAGGTTCTGTACACAAAAAGAAATTCAGCCTTGGACTTATCTGCTGGGACTGGCTGCATGAATGGCACTGGCAAAAGTGGTAAAGAGACTGACAGAGCCAGTTAAAATTTTTTAAAACTTTTTGGATGTTTTAACAGGCCACCAGCCGATCAGGATTTGAGCCAGTAGTCCCCGTGGCCAGTCCGACTGTACTCTAGTCTTATCTCTGTCTTTGTCTGAGGCCTTTCTCTTCAGTGGAGGAAATTCTGGAAGGTCGCTTTCACCCGAATGCTTCGTACTGCACTGTGTCATCTCACCTGTGGGTGGCGCCTGTGTGTTTATAAATGTGGGGAGGACCAACGGTTAAACTGGAGGGACTCTCATGCACACGTACATGCACTTACATGCATGTGCTACTAGACTGGCTACCAAATCAAATAACAGAGGGGGTGTGGCTTCATTCTCTGCTCAGGATGCCATTACTCCACTTTATCTTTACATAGAAAATAGATGTTTGCTGCTGAATTATTGTTTAAAATCACGTTTCCAGAAGCTTTAAATAAAATATTTGTTTCTATCTGAACGCGAGTGAGCACTTTTCTTAAACCAATACATAGTCTCTACATGCATGACGACCTCAACAAGCTACCAGTGTGGTAAGTACGATTATTTTGCTTCTTGTCATTCACAGCTTTAGTGTTTCAAAATTAACGTTGGTACAGACTCAGCCCTTTTTTCCTCCCCTGAACACAGATGTTCTGCAGCACAGCTGGCACCCTCACAGACCACTGATGCCAGCAGAAGCTAAATGGCTTCCCTTTCATTATAAAAATGTAAAAAGACGGGGTAATATTTTAATACTGAGAGTCCTCCTAACTACTGCAAACCAAATTACTGGAACCTGTCAAGGTCACTGTGTAAAATGTTTTCACCGTCTCTCTCTCTCTCTCTCTCTCTCTCGGCTGCGTGTGCCTCCTCTCTTCATCCTGCTCAATTTAACGAGAGCCACCAGTGTGAACGAAAGTGAGCAAATCCAAGTGGTAATTTAAATACTGTTCACCTGTCTCTGGGATTTAGCAGACTCTTACACTTTGATAGGGACTGCTGAAATGGACAACTTAAAGGATTCAGGCTTTCCCGACCCTTCCTTTGATCGCTTTTCAGCCTACTTACACGCACTGAAGAAAGACTGTGGAACATCAAGAGACCGTGATTGACACAAACAGGCATAAACAGACTGGTTAACAATGGCAGCCAGTTAATTATGCTATTAAAGCTAGCAGGATGAGCTGTGTGCTCCTCCATCTTCCCTAACATCTGTCTCTGCTCTTTATCTTTTCTCTCCTCTTCCGTCTTCTCTCTTCTACAATTATCCCTTTTGCGACAGAATTACGAATGGTCTTTGAAACGTGATGTGAAATAATGGTTGAAACTGGCTGAAACGTGTCAGTATAGAAAAACAAGAAGAAAGTCTGGGTTTGGGTGTATTTTTAGTCCATTTTTGAATCTGCAGCAAAACAAGGTCACTTTTTATTTTCTGGACCAGTTTTTATAAGGAATTGTTTAAAAATCCATCAGACTCAACATCTAAGTTCTTTGGATAAAAATAATGCAACAACTTGAACTCGTCATACCAACACATTCTCTCAGACCTATTGTCATCTGCCTTTTGTAGTGTTACTTTATGAAAACATTGAGCTGCAGTTTCTAGAACAGGAACGATTTTTCTACTTAATTTAAGGGAGTCTGGAAACTTGAGAAAACTCACTATTACAAAACAATATTGATCGAGACAGACGCTCATAATTCTGTGCTCACAAAATAAAAATAAAATCACCACATACACCCACTGAAGTAACATAGGTTAACACATGTAACATCAACAGGTGACACACTTCAAATGAAGGAATTCAGCATTGTGCAAACACAAGTCTGTTATAAAATGACACAGGAAAAAAAAAAAAAAGTCAAATGATCTACTCGTTAGTAAAACAGAACAATTTCAATTGTGAGGTGAAAAATGAAATGGCCAAATGAAGCTCATACAGTCTGCAGGGAACATTTATATGTTCAGACAGTCAGAAGATAGGAAGAGGAAGGATGATGTCATAACAAGACAATAAAGACCTCTAGGTGAAACTTAAACAGTGGCTGTACGCCTCCACCAACCAGTCAAGTTGTAGTTTACATCCACGTCTGTCCAGACAATATATGTAGTGAAGACGTTGAATTTAATAAAAGATATCAATTGTGTTTTGTCATAATTACTGCACCCGTCTTGGACAATATCAACCACCCTCTCCAAAACATTCTGGCAGGACAGAGAAGCAGCTGCAGCTGCAGCTGCAGCAAACATCTAATCTCACTGCGCTGCAGAACAGAGAGGTTCAGGAGATCCTTTGTTCCCACTGTCATCAGGCTATACAACACCTCAGCCAAAGGAAGTGGACTAATCTAATTACTATTGTTTACTTATTACTAACTGTTATTATCATTATTATTATTAACAATGAGCTAATGGACACATGAATTTCCCAGAGGGGATAAATAAAGTATGTATCTATCTATCTATGATTCTTCCAAAACTGTGTTTTGTGAGGTCACAGTGACCTTGACCTTTGGACACTGAATTTTAATCAGTTCATCCTTGAATCTGTTTGTATCAAATTTTAAGAAATTCCATCAAGGCGTTAGTGAGATATCACGTTCACGGCAATGGGACGTACGAGCGCACGTGCGGAAGGACGTTCAAACGGACGAACAGCCCGAAATACATAATACCTCTGGCCACAGCAGTCGCCGGCACAGATGCATAAAATGATTAGTACACATAGTACTTCCCCTAATTATAAAATGGTAAGAATAAGCATTTCCTTAGTTCACCTACTCAGCTTTTTTTAAGGAAAGAGCTGGAAGAAATTCCCTCCAGGCTTTACTGAGATATCACGTTCACGAGAATGGGATGGACAGACAGACGAACGAACCGACAACATAATGCCTGTGTCCTTAGCTGTCGCCGGCGCCAAGACAAAACAGACACAGGAAATAAATTCAGAGGGAGTCAGGCTGTAAGTGTGTAATCAAATAGATGAGACGGAGAATGTGTGATGTGCCACTGAGTGTGTGAAGAAAGAGAAACAGAAAGCGAATACACTTGTTATCTGACAGGTTTAACAAAGATCACACCTCCCTTCCTGTTGCTCCCTTTAACCCTCTGTAATGATGTTACTCTCTCTCCCCTTCCTTCCCTCTTTCTTGAGTTTTTTATCTGTCTTCCTCATCATCTCCTGCCGGATGCATGCAAACACGCAATATCAGATTCTTTATGGGACAGAGCTGAGGAGAGACATCGCTTCCACTTTGGTATCATTCTGACTGATGTGTGTTTGTAACTTTAACTGGTTCGAGCACCGCAGGCCACTGCTCACAGCACTTGGTTAAAATTAGGAAAATGTCCTGAACTGGTTTAAAACAGAGAAAGTTCGTAGTGACTGCAGACACAACCTGTTTTATTCACAATGAACCAAAACTAAAGAGCTTTTGTTGCCTAAAACAACAGACAGGACTCAGGGTGCGGACCCCTGGTGTGACACTCGAGGGCTTTGAATGCCTGCCATCCACCACAACCACAACCTGGCGACTCAGCTGCTGTTAATAAATGTAGAGCTTCATTCATCCAAAAAACAACCCCACCCCCTCCCCAACCCAACAAAAACACTGCATCTGAACATCATCCAACCCGCGACTGAGTTGCCACCACTAAATAATTGGGAAAACAATTTAGTATTATATGATTGCATTTTCTCTGAGGGTTGATATAACACGTGACCGTTCCAAAAACAACTCACTTGAGCATTATTTAATCTTCTGCCTCTGCGGTTAGAGTTTGATTCAGTTTTGGCAACTAAATCTACTTGGATGAGGTTAGAGGAAAGATCGTCGTCATGGTTAAATGAGAGAGAGAGAGAGAGAGAGAGAGAGAGAGAGAGAGAGAGAGAGAGAGAGAGAGAAAGAGAGAGAGAGAGAGAGTGAGAAAACTGAATCAGGCAACCGACTGTCCACCCACGTGTCATCTCTGTGACTTACACAACATTTTGCTTCTTGCATCTTTCTGCAAGTCCAATCATTATCTTCCCGCCCACAGGTCAGGAAAACATAAACACTGATTTGTAAAGCATTTGGGCAAACAACCGATGCAGGCATATTTTTTCCAGACGAGGACAGTCAGCAGGACACGCTGCACAGGGAACCATGACAAAGGTCTTTTTTTTTATTCATAGTCTTTGTGACTGAAACTCTCCTGCTTTGAGCATGCCGTTTGTGCTGCCTAGACGTAGCGATTCGCCAACATTTCTTTTCATTTTTTGGGGCGTGTAGACTTTTTATTGATGGTGGACAATGAAGGGGCAACAGGATGTGAGGGAAGAGTGCAAGGGGGAAAGACAAGCAACAAAGGTCCCTGATCAGAGGTGAACCAAGGACGTTATTGTAGTAGGTCATCATAACACTGCCTTAACCAGCCTTTCTGAGTCACTTATAGCTCAAAGACTTTCCTTGTTAGGAAAATCACCAGAGACTCAGGCTGCATCCACACTCATACGTTTTCATTTTATAAGGAAGTTTTACAACTAAGACAATCTCCATCCACGTCCAGCTCCATACCTGAAATGATCTCCATCCATACTATCACAACTCATGTCTCATGGCACTGTGCCACGTGTGTGCCAGTGTGAACACAAAGCAGATCGTGTAATCTACAGCGGGTTAGTAGCAGAAAATACAATGAACGAGGAACAGCAAAGGCGTTTGCAGCGTTAAAATGCAGAACTCCGGAGCGTCGTGTGGCGTAGTGGTCTAAGCAGGCACCCCATGTGTAGAGGCTTCAGTCCTCGCTGCAGTTGGCCCCCGGTTCGAGTCCCACATCGGACAGCCTTTGCTGCATGTCATTCCACCTCTCTCTGCCTCCCCATTTCCTGTCTCTCTCTATTATCCTGTCCAATAAAGGCACAAAAGCCCAAAAAAATATACTTAAAAAAAAAAAAAACTCTGTGACAGCTGCCAGCAAACTGTTACTGGAAGTAACACAAGAATGAGGCGGCCAAGGTGGCAGAAAACATATGATTGTTATTATCTCCCGGAAAAGGGTCAAGTGATAGGAGTGTGACGAATCGGGGAAGGATGCTGATGAGACCCAATGAGGGAGCAAACATGGGTGTCTCAGTGTCTATGACTATGAGTTGTCTCATTAACACTAAAAAAAAGTTTTCAAACTGAAACGAGGTCAGCAGTGTTTGAAAAAGTCTCAGGTATAAGGGCTCGAAATCTCCTGAATAGCATGGACGCTAGACGTAAACATGGCATTGGCATTTCTTTTGCCTTTTTTTTGATAGTCAACAGTGTGGAGGCAGACAGGACACACGGGGAGAGAGAGAGACGGGGTACGACATGCAACAAAGATCCATGTCCAGAATCAAACTGTGGACGCTGCTGCTGTGTAGCGCGCGCTGTAAACCACTCGGCCACCGCAGCGCTTGTCAAAACTGATCCCTTTTAAAGCTAAAATGCATTAGTGTGGATGTAGCCTCAGCTGCTTTCTCTCTCTACTTTTACTCCCTTTTAACCCCCCCCCCCTCGTCTTACCGTCTCCAACCAGCTGCAGCAGCGCCAGGTCCAGTGGACGTTTCCAGCGGGAGTTCTTGTGCAGGGCGATGCCGTAGCCTGTGGTGGCAAACACCTTACCCGAGCCGATGGTCATCACCTTGTGGAATAAAAAGCACAAACATGTAAACACCCACACAACACTTCACATGAACCCCTAAGAGTCACGTTCAAAGACGCAGATGCCAAGAGCAAACGAAAATCTCTGCAATACACTTTGTCTGTTGTCACCGTCGCATAAATGCAAAACAGGTTCATTTCGAATATTGACATCCCTAAAAGAATCCCAGAGCTGGAGAGTGGGATATTGTTTCAGTAGACGAATTAATATAGATCCACATCAATTGTTATAATTACTGCAGCAGCGGCTGTTGTATGAGGCTGCTGGGAGCTCAGGCCTCCCGCCGACCGTATTACAAATGATCACTGGGCTAGATTTTCATTCTCGCTGTGGGAGCTGTATCAAATGCAAACTTATAAATAAATCAACACCAGTGCTGTCCAAAAATGACAAAATTAACTAGCTACAGCCCGTGAGGGACAAACATAAATACATCCGATATGTTTGATTTATTTAATGCAGATGTAGCTCTTGTAGAAGGGAATCGTTTGGCACGCTTGTTGTTGTGCTGCCGTTGTTGTTCTCCCTCCCACAAGAAGATGTCGAGCACGCCGAGGATGTCGTCGTTTTCGTAGCGCACAGTCGCCGCGGGGTGAGGGGACTTTGGCGATGGTTGCACACTGTGTATGAGTGTGTCGCCGCGCAGAGCTGCGAAATGATGGGAGATGTATTTCTTACCTTGCAGCCCTCGTCCTTCCTGGCCATATAGTTCAGCACCGCGGCGTCATAAATGAAGGCATCCAATTTCCTGCAGGGGAGGAAAGAAGAAGGGGATGGGGGATGGGGGGGGGGATTACAACAAAGAAATGGAAATCACTGACCTGGAGCTAAATAACAACAGAAGGGAAGTGCAACTGGTGAACAAAAGTGACAGAGATGATGGATAAACCGGCGTTGAGACAGTGACTGCCGGAAAGGAAAACACACACCCAAAAGCAAAAAAGTGGCTTCTTCTCTCAATAGCATTTTTGCACCAAAGATCAACAATCACACAGAGAGATATCCATCATCGCAGAGGCAAAGATGTCAATTCTCCTCCTACAATAGTCTCAATAGAGCAGAATACAAAGCAGCGGCAGTGGGGGGGCCGTGATGCAAGTAAGAACTGTGAATCTCATTTTTTCTCACATGGAAAATTCTCAGTCTTGTGGTAACCTCCATCTGCAGCCGCTCTCACAAATGCTCCTTGTTAGGTGAATGTTAGGAGTTCGTGCAGTATATGTCAGTGTCTCATGACTGTAAATGCCCCCAAGTCACTTTTTACACAGTGAAAAAATCAAACGTGTATCTCGTGTCTTCTACAAGCGCTGCGCTTTTGTCACTTAATGTTGGTTTCTTATACACAAAGAATTTCAAATCAGTCGACGGAACAAAAACTGAATGAGCCGACTTGAAGCTGTGCAGGAGATTCTTCTCACGTCATCGCGACCTATAAAAATACGCTTCATCTTCTCGCCGCATCGTGTTGCTTCAAACAGAAGACGGTTTTAACACGGCTGCCGTCCTGTACTGTGGTGGTCCAGCCATAAACGAAAGAGCAGCCAAGGTTAGTCGTTTCACACGCTCGTTTGAAAGTTACTAGTTATTAGATATAGATATCTAGTTATTAAACTGTGCGGGCTAAATGGTGCATCATATACAGTGGTGGCTTTGCAGTAGACCTGGGTGATCGGGTTAAAATCCAACTCACAATATTGTTTGCATCAATACATAGCACAATATATCAAATGTTCACATTTTTTAAAATAGAATCATTGATATGGAAATGTATTTGTAAAACAATAACACAATATGTCTATAAATGATAATGATGGATTATCGCCTGGGGCCCATTTGTGCAGCAATTTTTAATTTTTTTTACACTAGTTTGTTGCTATTCTGAAATTCTCTCCATCAAGTTATCAGAAAATCTTCGAATGACCTGCTAATGACTGCAGGAGGCAGATGTGAGAGGGTTTCCCACTCCTCTGTGCAACGTGACACTGATACAGCATTAATGCGTTCGCTGAGTCAGCTGGTTGTTGATACACTCTTTGGGAAAAGAAGGAAATCATTAGCGCCGGAATGAATCTATCATCAGGAACCCATCGGAGTATAATTCCAGTTATTGATCTGAGTCATGCGTCTGTTTCTAGCTTCTCAGACATGATGCTTTTCTCCAGATTTGGCTTTGGACTGTCTGTCAAGCCGAACAGGAAACAGAGGAACTAATTAAACAAACTAACTGAAAAATAATCAAGAGATTAAACTATAAGGAAAAAAAATATCATCAGTTGCATCTGTTGAAGTTACTCACTGCTGCAGAAGCAGAAGAGGCAGGTTGGAGTAAAACGAATGTGCGACAAATGTGAGTTACAACCGTTCATCATGAGGTAATGGATTGAATGTAAGAGCTCAGTTCAGACTGATGATGTATATCTGAGGATGTGATGATGGATTTGTAACTACACCTGCTCTTCCACTTCATATCTACATTCACACTGAGGGAGCCGCACTGTGCAACCAAACTCTTCCCGGAAGGAGGGGAGGAGGAGGAGGAGGAGGAGGAGTAGGGCTGTGCTAAAGGATGGAAGATTGAAAAGAGGTGAAGGGGGTGGTGAAGGAGGGGAGGAGGTGGGTGACAGGAAAAGGAGCGAAAAGAGGGGCGGGGGGGGGGGGGTTTGGAGATAATGATTGCAGGGAAGGGAAGGAAGTGCAAAGCAGAAGCAAAAGGACTTGATGAGCTGGGAGCAAAGAGTTAATGAGAGAGGAGGAAAGAGCCAGAGAGAGAGAGGGAGAGAGAAAAAAGGATTAAGGGGAGAACGAAGGAGTTAGGAGGTGAAAGAGACAGAGATGGAGAGGTGATGTTCGGCACCTCGACAGCCAAATCAAACAGGGACCTTCGCTACACTTTTCCACAACGGCGTAAACTAATGTTTCCCCCATAAATAACGTCAGGACGAGAGGCGGAGTGAATATTAACCAAAGCGAGATAAACAGCGGATAATGAGAGAGACGGTGGAGAGACTGAGGCACCGGAGTGAGATGGAGAGAGGTAGAAATGATGTAAGAGGAACAAGGATGATAAAAAAAAGAGTGTGACTTTTAATAACACGGTACGTCAAATGTGCTAAGGACTGCTGTGTGTGTGTGAGAGTGTGTGTGTGTGTGTATACGCTTGCTTGTCCCATTAAACATTTGAACACTTATCTACATCAACTAACATCACCCCTCCTTCTCCTCTCTGCCCTCCACCTCCCACTCCCAACACGATCAGCAAGTGTATATTTTATGGCGAGTGCTTTGTGTACTTTGTGGCCCCACAGGCAGATAATAAACCCCCCCC